>NW_016157758.1:6981-12368 GCF_001687245.7 Rhagoletis zephyria | reverse complement strand
AGCCAATTGTTATTGGCCACGAAAGATTAATTTAAAACTTAACTTTAGCCCGCGCAATTGAATCAAAGTGTATGAATTTTAAAAATGAAATTTTGGCTTGTAATATCCATGGAATGCGTTAATTGTTATAAACAGGACGATATATCAAATTAAGGGTTATTAAATTTAGTACCTTACGTTCATTTATCATTTTTCAATAAGTCTTACAAGTTTTTTTTGGATATTAAGATAAAACCTAAAAAAAAAAACTATAAATTTCCCTTATGAATTTCCAATTTTTCATTACTTCAGCAACCAAGTGAAAAATACAAAAAAGTGAGATGAGATTTATTTCAAACGTTTTAATGTTTTCGGATGTTAATAAATAATATTAAAAGGACCATGGACTTAGTCACGCCGATTTGGTCAGTTTTCAAGATCGTGGTGAACGAAGTCAAACATGTATTGTCAAAGATTAGGAATCATTTGATAAGTTAATAGTAGTTTCAAGCATATAGGTATTTACGTAGATTAACATAATACAATAAGGTTGAGAACGCCCATTTTAAGTCCATATATGCAGTCTTGAAAATTGGTGCGGAATAGTTTCATTAGTCACCGAAGAAGCACATTTTTCGCGGATTCTAAATTTGCCGTTATTTGAAAGTAGGGGACGTGCAATAGGTGTTTAGATATACATAAATATTTTAGCTAATTGTATTATGTGAAGATAAATAAATGATAAATGCAATAGTCTTTAACATATCCTGGGAAATCCTTTTGGGGACTCTCCAACTGGACGTTATTGCTTTGCATTCAGCTTGAACGAAAAAAGGTAACTCCCTGGCACACTTTTCTGTAAATTATTTATACAATTGAAGACATTTTTTTTTAGAAAAAAACTGGAGATCCACTTAAGTCTTTCGATATAACTTTAGTAAATGTTGCTCGATTGGTACGTAACAATTACCAAATTGAAGGCGGGATTATGATAATAATATGATGAAAATCGGTCAGATAATAAAAAAATTATTTTAAAATAAAACAAAGATGTTGAACAAATTTTTTTGTAATTTTCCTATATTTGCAATTTTTATATTGTATGTATAAACATAAGTAAACTAACTACTTAGTGTTTCTAGAAGTTGTGGCTCTTCAGTGTTTCCATATTCATTTTCATAAATAAAATTTTTCCACGATGGTGGAAAATAATGGCTTTTCTATTAGAGCTACCGAAATTGTTCCTAAATTTGCAAAAATTCGGAAACTATAGCTAATATTAAAAAAAAAGATTAGAATATTTGGAACCAGCAACCTAAAAGCACACCAGCAATATTAAATGCTGTTCTTTACATCTTTTGAATATAGGCCGGTGAAATTATCAAGAGAACAATTAAAATTATATAGAAAAAAGATAACTTTGAGATTAACGATAAGCTAGAGGGCTGCGAGAAATGATATTTGACTTTATCTTTTGCATTAGCGGATTCATATTCTAATAATATGCACCAAACCTGTTTGCAGAACCCAGAAGGGGTACCGAAATTGCGCATATGGAAACTGTGCATTTAGACATTATTTCGGGTTTCATCCGAAACTGCGTATGTATGCATTACTTCGTCTTTCACATATGCATTATTTCGGTTTTTGCATTACTTCGTTTTTCTCATATGCGTTATTTCGGTTTTCAACCGAAACTATGCATAAATGCATTATTTCGGTTTTTTTCATATGCATTATTTCGGTTTTCAAACGAAAGAGTGCATATGCATAATTTCGATTTTTTTAATATGCATTAATGCGGTTTTGAACCGAAACTGTGCATATATGCATTATTTCGGTTTTTTTCATATGCATTATTTCGGTTTTCAAACGAAAGAGTGCATATGCATAATTTCGATTTTTTTAATATGCATTAATGCGGTTTTGAACCGAAACTGTGCATATATGCATTATTTCGGTTTTTTTCATATGCATTATTTCGTATGCACAGTTTCCATATACACAATTTCAGGGTGCCAACCCAGAATTTTTAACAAGAATTAGTCTTATTCGACTAGTACAATTACAATTAAAATAAAAGACTAATATTATCTTATATTATCTTATATATTATATTATATATATTTTCACTATTACCAGGGGATTTGAAGAAAATTAGATTTTCGACCCGCCCAAGTGTGTATACAGGCGACTAAATTTTTGTGGTTGCTGGGAATGGTTTTGGAGCCTATTTAGGAGCGAAAATTTAAAGGGGTGTCATATATTTTACTTTTTAATGATTTGGACGATATTAACATTTTGTAATGCAATCAAATGTAATGTAATCAAATGAAGATTTTACAATTTTTCAAAACAAATTAAAGAAATAAACACATTTCGATTTTGTATACGTAAAAATAATTTTCAAGTGAATTAAATAAATATATATTTTTGTTTTGTCTTACCGTGAACGTTATTATTTTATTTTTGATACTTTTGTGTTTTCGGGTTAAATTCTCGTTTCAGACCAAACTTTTTTTGGGATTCGGATATTGCAACAACCTCAATCAACGGAACTGCCGAATTTTTACCGGCTGCTATTACCGAGGGTTGTAGGCAGGGTCGAGTACAACATTTTTTTAATCCATTATTTTAGTGTATCAAACACTTATCTATTAAGAGCTTGATTATTTTTCATCCGATTTTAAAAATGAAACATGTTTTGGAAATGGGATTTATAGACCTTTAAAATGAGGGAAATGGGCGTGGCACCGCCCAGTTACATACATATGTATATGTATGCGTGTATTTCAAAAACCAATCCCCCTAAAAAAACCTACCTTTAAGTTTTTTGAAATTACTGTAAACGCGAGACAGACGGGCATGCTTCTGCAGATTAACTAGCGAAACATTTTGCATGTGAAGGCATCAACAAAGTTAGCTAGGAAGGAGGGACGGTGCGAGTTTGGTTGTACCCCATTGAGTTCGTTCGTTTCGTCATTCGCTAACTGTTGGCGAATCGATAACGGCTATCTTTGCTTAGCAATGTGCCACAAAATCAATTTTTTCATAAGTGGTTGTTAATTATACACTCATACGATCTCATAAAATGGTAGCCAATATTGTTCCTTGGAGATGTGCCTAAAACCTGTGGAACTGCCAAATAATTTTACTTTCTTAAGTAAGAGGAACGGGAGAACAACTACAAATGCGTACGGGAACGCAAAAAGCACTTTTCCAGCAAAAACATGAGTCGGTCTACGTGTTATTAGTACCACACTTATTTGGTTGAAAGGCCACTAAAACGCGAAAGAGACGGGCATGCTTATGCAGATAAACTAGCACACAAATGCGCATATTAACTTTGCCATGACAGACCGCAGTAATGAGGATTAACGAGCCGCAAGGTCGTGGGTTCGAGTCAAACGGAGAATTTTCATTTATTTCGCTTTTATTCATTGTTTTATAAGTTTTATATTTTTTTAACGTTGCTTTCAGTTAGTTGTTGTTGACTTTTTAATAAAATTCTACTCTAAAAATTTAAACTAACTAATAGTAAAATAAAAAATGTGTAATAAAATAAAGCAAACGAAAATAAAATAAAGTAAAATTAAATTTATAAATCATATAAAAAAAAAAAATTAAATAATAAAAGCAAAAAATTGTTTGGTAATCTCCCCAACCGAGGATCGAACCTGGCTGCTATAGGCTTGTAGCACGCAACTCTCACCACTCGGCTATTCGATTCGAATTTTTAAAATTTTTTTACTGAAAATTTAAAAGGGTGTTTGTAAGAATGATAACTCAAATCGAAAAAGAGATTCATTTGAACTTGCATTAATATGATTATCCGTATCGCTCTTAGCTTCACAACCAAAAATAAATACAAATAAAAAATATTTTTTTTCTGAAGTAAACATCTCAAAAAATCCAAACATTTATCAAATATACCATGTATTTTTTTAGTATCAATTAAAAAAACTAACAAAATGTATATTGAAACCAGGGCTACATAACTATATAAAAAAAAAAAAATCGTTTCGTTATTTATTTAAAAACAACTTATCAAAAAATTTCATTTGCTTATAATCAATAAACAAAATATGAAAAGAAAAATAGTTTCGTTAGTTATCATGAAATACACCCGAAACAAAACCTAGTGTGGGTTGTAGGTATGGTCGAGTACAACATGAAAATAGGTCCCGTATAGTTCCCGAACCGTCAATTTTTTTATACCAAAAAACCCGTTATTTTCATACTTGATGCACTTATCTATTAATAGCTTGATTTTCCACCCGATTTAAAAAATCAAAAAAGTTTTGAAAAGAAAATGTATAGACCTTTAAAACGATGTATAACAATATATTTAACGACATAACGGTTATTTCAAAAAACTCAAGGCTAGCTATATTTCAGGGGGAGTAATGTTTGTCCGATTTAATTAAAAGATTCAAAACACGCTGCTTAAGGAGGCTAAGCTCAATGTGTGTGTATCAAATTTGGTCGAGATCGGTCAGTACTTTTTGAGATACGCATATATGATATAAGTGGGCGGTGCCACGCCCATTTTCCTACAATTTGATGGAAAATAAATTTTTTGCTTAAGAGCCATTGTATATATAAATTTTGAGTAAATATTGATGAGCTCCTTAGCCACACTGCTCAAAAAATCTGCACGTCCGGTACATACAAACATATAAATTCAAGGCATTATTTTTGCTTAAATTGCTTAACTTCGACAATTTTTATGCAATTGCATTGGCTAAGGTGTCAATTTATTCGAAAATAATTCTTTTCTTCTTCTTTTCTCTATCTCTATTCTTTTAGATAAATACCACATATTTGGCAACTTTCATAGAAATTTTTCAAATTAGCGACAACAAGCTTAGTCTATAAATCCTCTTTTCAAAACTTGTTCGATTTTTAAAATCGGATGGAAAATAGTCAAGCTATTAATAGATAAGTGCATCAAGTGCAAAATTAACGGTGTTTTTTGGTATAAAAAATGAAGGGCTTAGGAACTATACGGGACCTATTTTCATGTTGTACTCGACCATACCCACAACCTACATTAGGTTTTGTTTCGGGTGTATTTCATGACTTTTTTTGTAGCACCGTGTTATCAAAAACGAAATATCAATAGTTATTTTGTTTCATTATTTAAGAAGCAAATTGTATGCTGTAGGTTTGCATCTTATAATGAGAGTTGTGTAGCGATATTTATGTATGTAGGAGGACATAGCATTATGCGAAGTGTCTTTATTAAATAATTAACAAATAGTTAACAAAACGTTGTTAATACATTGTGCGAAAACAAATAACCCTATTGCGAGTGTCGACTGGCAGTAGAATAGAAATTTGTCGATCGAGTCGATCATCTTTTATTTTGCTATTGTGTAACTTGATCGATAAAAATTTGTACTATT
>NW_016157758.1:0-6956 GCF_001687245.7 Rhagoletis zephyria | reverse complement strand
CTACCTGCTCAATGTGCCTTGGTTTCAATCAGGGCTGCACATTATAGTTTTTTTTTTGTCAATAAACGAAAATACAAAATCGTTTTGGTTTTTTACGTCGATAATGTTAACATTATGTGTTTATCAAAAAAATTTTTTTTTTGTTAAATACACTGGATCACAAATTTTAGTTTGGTTTTTGTTGTCCAGGCGCCACTATCCAATTTCTATGTAAAATTGTTCGGTGATTCCGAAAATCGAGTTAATTTTTTTTTCTATGGATACGTTTTCGAGATATTTCCAATTTACCGTTATTCAGCTTAAAACAAAAAGTTTTTCCACTTAATCACGTATATCTTGCAAACCAATTTAACAATCTTAAAAGGAGATACGTCTAATCAAAGCTAATAAAATTCTCCATAAACCATGTATACATCACTTTCCGATAGGACTGATAGTTACTGATAAATTAATTAATCATTCCAGTTTTTTTTTATTTTTTAATGCAAAAATGAAGCGAAATCCAACTTTAACAGAAGAAAAATTTTAAAAATGACAGGTTCTGTGCCAAATTTTTGCTTTTGTGCTAAAGCCAGTTCTGTTACAAAAAAATCCAGTTACTAGTGAACGAAAGTGAGGTATAAATAAAGAAGTAATTAGTGGTGAAATGAAAATACGCAAAGATTTTTTGTATGAAATATGAGCAGAAAGCGTGTTACTTAGGTGTACGTGGCGTATGAGTAACTTTCTGCTCATTTTTCATACAAAATATCTTGCGTGTTTTCATTTGACCGCTCATTATTTCTTATAAATCCATCGATTTTCTTCATTAGTAATTTGATTTTTTTTTTTGTATCAGAACAGGCTTTAGCACAAATGCAAAAATTTGGCACAGAACCTGTTATTTTTAAAATTTTTCTTCTGTGAAAGTTTGATTTCACTAAAAAAGAAAAAAAAAAGCTGGAATGATTAATTAATTTTTCAGAAACTCTAAGCCCTATCGGAAAGTGATGTATATACGGTTTATGGATAATTTCATTTGCCGTACTTTATATTAAGATTTTTAAATTGGTTCGTAAGATATACGTGATTTTGCTTTAAGCTGAATAACGGTAAAATGAAAATATCTCGAAAACGTATCCATAGGAAAAAAATTAACTCGATTTTCGGAATCACCGAACAATTCTACATAGGAATTGGATAGTGGCATCCACAGAACATTTTTGCTGTAAACCAGTGTTATCAGAAAAATATATCAACAATAATTTTGTTTCGCTGATTATAAAAAAAAAAAATATCAAAAAAGAAAAATTGTTTCTGCAGCAACCAAAAAATTTAATGAACAGCCAAATTTTATTATTTGAAGGAATTGCGGGAACAATGGGTCGTAGAGAAGTAGTAGTAGAGTCAATTGTAGTTATAAGATGTGTCGCGTATACCATCCAGCATCCATCTCTTTAAAAATGAAGAAACTAAAAAGTTTTTTAGAGAATTCCGCAATGTAGTGAAAAAGTTGCGGACGCTAGCAATGCGCAGACAGTTATCGTCACAAAATTGATTGCCTCCCATAGCTGATTGTCCAACTCGTTGGTCGTAATGAGTTACTTAAACGGTTGAGAAACTTAGGCACCACCATATCTCTGCCTGCGTAAGGATTATCCTGCTACCTGGAAAATGAGTTTTGTACGTGTCTAGCATCGACGTGGTATAAGTTTCATCAGATTTTCTGAGAGAATCAAGCCTAACCGCCAGGTCCTGTCGAAGTACCTTACCTTACACAGCCTGGCAGACTCTTTCATGTTGTCGATATCATTGCAGAAGTCTTTATAAGAGCTCGTTTCAAGGAGCAAACCAAACTTCTCCCAGCCCGCCTTTCGAGGATTCCGACCTTTTGGCACTTGATACCACACATACCATGCCACAGAAGCATTTTCAATTATTGAAGCATTCAATGATAAATGCGATTTGAAGGTCACTGTAGCAAAAAGTTTACTCACAGTGCCTTGCACCAGCCATATAAAATTATGCATGCAACTCCCGCTACGCAAGTTAGCGTAGGACGAGCGTTTTCGACTTTAAAATACATACATAATTAATGACTATAGGTCATGTTTGAGTGATGATATCACTGAAGCGATATTAATGTTGCGGCTCAATTTCACCCCTATTGCGAATGTCGACTGGCAGTAGATAAACGACTATTAAGCGATTATCGATTAGCGATGCTATTGCGAGTGTCGCTTAGTCGCTCAATTAGCGACTGTGAATACTTTTTAATCGCTCATTCTTCTATTGCTGTTTTTTAGCTGTTGGAGTTTGCGTTTATAAAATTTACATAAGAAAGTGGTACTATAATGGATAAAAAGTAAGTCAATTGAACTGGAAGTTGTAAAAAATTGTGAAATATACATATATACTGAATTACAGATCAAAAATTATAAGCAACAAAAGGCAACTTGCGCGGTTGTTCGTACTGATGCAGGAGAGTGAAGACATAGGCAAAGGAATTTCCGGAAAGAGTAGGGTAGGAAGCTCGGCTTCTATTGGAAAAGATACATATGCAATATTTCTTGTGCATATAACTCCGGCTACGCCATCCACAGTGTTTTTGCGCAGAACCAACATCAAAAGTTTATACAAAAAAACTGCATAATTTATTAATTAACTAGTGCTCGGAAATTTGAAATCTTTATTTTAAATTAAAGTTGAATTCTTTCAATACACTTGTTATGTTGTTATGTTAAAATTTTTAAACTCGGGTCACGCGTTTGGACACAAAAACCCAACATTATTGTACAACAAACTTGACCGTACCGTATTTCTTAAACTTCCATAAAGTTTATTAATGAGGAAAACAGCTTTTCCTGCAAATCATGTAAAGCCTAAAAACTGTGAAGCATCGGGAACGCAACTTCTATTCATAAAACTCACACGTGTACATACACCTTCAAAGTCCAAGGGATCCGACGAATCTCGCAATTCCCTCCTTGCTTTAGCTAACTCTACTAATCTATTAGCTTCCGCATCATCTTCCTCATCACTAAACCATATTTCAACTGTGTCCATTTTTTAAATTTTATAATAAAAGCAATTATTTTAAAAATGATGTAAATAAAACACTCAAGAAACAAATGTAAACAAACAAACAGCTGTTTACAATTCTGTCAACCATTCATTTTACATGATTTGCAGGAAAAGCTGTTTTCCTCATTAATAAACTTTATGGAAGTTTAAGAAATACGGTACGGTCAAGTTTGTTGTACAATAATGTTGGGTTTTTGTGTCCAAACGCGTGACCCGAGTTTAAAAACTTTAACATAACAACATAACAAGTGTATTGAAAGAATTCAACTTTAATTTAAAATAAAGATTTCAAATTTCCGAGCACTAGTCAATTAATAAATTATGCAGTTTTTTTGTATAAACTTTTGATGTTGGCTCTGCGCAAAAACACTGTGGATGGCGTAGCCGGAGTTATATGCACAAGAAATATTGTATATGTATCTTTTCCAATAGAAGCGGAGCTTCCTACCCTACTCTTTCCGGAAATTCCTTTGCCTATGTCTTCACTCTCCTGCATCAGTACGAACAACCGCGCAAGTTGCCTTTTGTTGCTTATAATTTTTGATCTGTAATTCAGACACATACATGCATATGTATATTTCACAATTTTTTACAACTTCCAGTTCAATTGACTTACTTTTTATCCATTATAGTACCACTTTCTTATGTAAATTTTATAAACGCAAACTCCAACAACTAAAAAACAGCAATAGAAGAATGAGCGATTAAAAAGTATTCACAGTCGCTAATTGAGCGACTAAGCGACACTCGCAATAGCATCGCTAATCGATAATCGCTTAATAGTCGTTTATCTACTGCCAGTCGACATTCGCAATAGGGGTGAAATTGAGCCGCAACATTAATATCGCTTCAGTGATATCATCACTCAAACATGACCTATAGTCATTAATTATGTATGTATTTTAAAGTCGAAAACGCTCGTCCTACGCTAACTTGCGTAGCGGGAGTTGCATGCATAATTTTATATGGCTGGTGCAAGGCACTGTGAGTAAACTTTTTGCTACAGTGACCTTCAAATCGCATTTATCATTGAATGCTTCAATAATTGAAAATGCTTCTGTGGCATGGTATGTGTGGTATCAAGTGCCAAAAGGTCGGAATCCTCGAAAGGCGGGCTGGGAGAAGTTTGGTTTGCTCCTTGAAACGAGCTCTTATAAAGACTTCTGCAATGATATCGACAACATGAAAGAGTCTGCCAGGCTGTGTAAGGTAAGGTACTTCGACAGGACCTGGCGGTTAGGCTTGATTCTCTCAGAAAATCTGACGAAACTTATACCACGTCGATGCTAGACACGTACAAAACTCATTTTCCAGGTAGCAGGATAATCCTTACGCAGGCAGAGATATGGTGGTGCCTAAGTTTCTCAACCGTTTAAGTAACTCATTACGACCAACGAGTTGGACAATCAGCTATGGGAGGCAATCAATTTTGTGACGATAACTGTCTGCGCATTGCTAGCGTCCGCAACTTTTTCACTACATTGCGGAATTCTCTAAAAAACTTTTTAGTTTCTTCATTTTTAAAGAGATGGATGCTGGATGGTATACGCGACACATCTTATAACTACAATTGACTCTACTACTACTTCTCTACGACCCATTGTTCCCGCAATTCCTTCAAATAATAAAATTTGGCTGTTCATTAAATTTTTTGGTTGCTGCAGAAACAATTTTTCTTTTTTGATATTTTTTTTTTTTATAATCAGCGAAACAAAATTATTGTTGATATATTTTTCTGATAACACTGGTTTACAGCAAAAATGTTCTGTGGATGCCACTATCCAATTCCTATGTAGAATTGTTCGGTGATTCCGAAAATCGAGTTAATTTTTTTCCTATGGATACGTTTTCGAGATATTTTCATTTTACCGTTATTCAGCTTAAAGCAAAATCACGTATATCTTACGAACCAATTTAAAAATCTTAATATAAAGTACGGCAAATGAAATTATCCATAAACCGTATATACATCACTTTCCGATAGGGCTTAGAGTTTCTGAAAAATTAATTAATCATTCCAGCTTTTTTTTTTCTTTTTTAGTGAAATCAAACTTTCACAGAAGAAAAATTTTAAAAATAACAGGTTCTGTGCCAAATTTTTGCATTTGTGCTAAAGCCTGTTCTGATACAAAAAAAAAAATCAAATTACTAATGAAGAAAATCGATGGATTTATAAGAAATAATGAGCGGTCAAATGAAAACACGCAAGATATTTTGTATGAAAAATGAGCAGAAAGTTACTCATACGCCACGTACACCTAAGTAACACGCTTTCTGCTCATATTTCATACAAAAAATCTTTGCGTATTTTCATTTCACCACTAATTACTTCTTTATTTATACCTCACTTTCGTTCACTAGTAACTGGATTTTTTCGTAACAGAACTGGCTTTAGCACAAAAGCAAAAATTTGGCACAGAACCTGTCATTTTTAAAATTTTTCTTCTGTTAAAGTTGGATTTCGCTTCATTTTTGCATTAAAAAATAAAAAAAAACTGGAATGATTAATTAATTTATCAGTAACTATCAGTCCTATCGGAAAGTGATGTATACATGGTTTATGGAGAATTTTATTAGCTTTGATTAGACGTATCTCCTTTTAAGATTGTTAAATTGGTTTGCAAGATATACGTGATTAAGTGGAAAAACTTTTTGTTTTAAGCTGAATAACGGTAAATTGGAAATATCTCGAAAACGTATCCATAGAAAAAAAAATTAACTCGATTTTCGGAATCACCGAACAATTTTACATAGAAATTGGATAGTGGCGCCTGGACAACAAAAACCAAACTAAAATTTGTGATCCAGTGTATTTAACAAAACAAAATTTTTTTGATAAACACATAATGTTAACATTATCGACGTAAAAAACCAAAACGATTTTGTATTTTCGTTTATTGACAAAAAAAAACTATAATGTGCAGCCCTGATTGAAACCAAGGCACATTGAGCAGGTAGTATCAGTAGAGCAGCTGATTTGATTTTTTTTAATTATTTGGTCTCTAAAATGTCAAATATGTATTTTTTATTTCTTCACGCAAAAATTCTAAATTGTTAAAGTGTATTTGCATGTGAAGCCTTTTTCCATACAAAAAAAAAAAACAGATTGAATAGCAGCTTTTGGAACGTTCACCCAACTCAGCAGCACAAACGCTGATTACTGAACCTTACAAAGATAGATCAATACTAGAGAAGGGCACGGGCCCGGCGGGCCCCTGCATAAGCCCGCGGGTACGGGCCGGAATATTTGCTGTCAGCACGAACTCGTGCGTGCATGGGCGTTCAGTAAAATTTTGTTTTTATACAAAAAATAGTTCATATTTAAAACCCTTTTGATAAGAGAAAAGCAAAAAAAGAATTATTTGGAAACCGATAGAAAAAATAAGATGCTTAGTAGTTTTGTTTACATATCTGTACATAAAATACCTTCCACTTTTTCTACTTCCCAGCAAATATATTATAAAAATCTTTGATGTAAAAAATTGATTCGCTTAGGTAAATATACATACATAAATCCAAAATTAAAAATATGTACATATGTATACATACAATAAAAGTTGGCTCTTTATTTTCGGGCTGGGACGTGTCCCGTCGTGCCGGGCCGGGCCCTACTAAAATTTTTAACGTGCGGGCTCGTGCGTGTTTTTGAAAGTTGATTTTGCACTCGTGCCGGGCCGGGCCTGAAAATTTAGCCCCGTGCTTATCTCTAATCAATACTTCGAGAAGCAAACGAATTTTCTAAAGCTGATGCCAGATAAAACATTGTGGCTTTGCGTGACATTTATAACTTTGCCAGAAAAGCGCAAAAGGTATGCCACAATGAACGCAAATAAAACAATTTTGTACTGCTTTTTAACCGACTTCCAAAAAAGGAGGAGGTTATCAGTTCGTCG
>NW_016157757.1:186184-209377 GCF_001687245.7 Rhagoletis zephyria | reverse complement strand
TTCAGTTGACGATACAAGTATAGAAATTGGATTAATAATTTAAAAAAAAATATATTTTTCCTTTGTTATTTTTATACTACGTATGTAAATACATATGTATGTATGTAAACTTTGAATATAAATCACATTTTCTTCATTGGTATTAATCTTTTTTTTAATGAATATTTGTAAAATTATAATACAACTTATTATAATTACACTAGTTTACACGAGAAATGAACCTCTGTAAAATGGTATTTTCTAGGCAAACTTTGGTTCGTTGAACACGAAAACAATGAAATGGGTATTGTATTCAAAGAAGCGTTTTAGAGATATTCACAAAAAACGTTATTCGTCAATATCTCTTTAATCGACTTAAACGACCTACAGATCGAAAAGTATTGATGTTCCCTTTACAAAAATACATATATAATTTGTGCAGAATGTGCCATAACGTCTACATTTCTCATCCGATTTTCATTATCTTAGGCTCAAAGGTTACTGTAATGATTTCAATTTTATATCGAATTTTAAAAATTAGGTAAAATAGAATCAACTAAAAGTGTGAAATTTTCACAAGTTATCGAACATTTCACTTTTTTCGACTTTGGTCAATTGTAACACTTTTCATTGAAATCGGCACAGGCCAAATGTTTTTCTAGGAGGCACATCGATACCTTTCGAACTGTTGGGCCATTAAGTTGATTAATATTGACGAATAGCTCCGAAAAATACAAAAACACTCGTTTTGCGAAAAAATCTCGAAAACGCTTCTTTGAAAAGATAATTGCGTATTGTTGACGTGTTAAGCGAACCAAAATTAGTTTGGAAAACGTTTCTTTCTTAAGCTGGGATCCCACGATTGCCNATACGGCCCGTGTGCGGCAATCGTGTGATAGCTCGATTGGCAATCATGGGGCAATGAAAATTTCAAAATTGCGGCAATATTTATTGTATTCTTGTGCGGCAATTGAAGTGAACAATACACATCAATATTTAGGCTGTTTATTAATAATTTACTTTTTTGCTTCCTTATGTGTCCAAAAATCACTGAAATTAATATCCTTGTTTTCGGAAGCAACATAACTTTTAATTTAATTTGTAGTGAAATTATAATTTTTCTTGAAGTCCGATAACGGAATCTTTGCCGCGATATATACCACCACAAGCAAAACTCATACGAGAAGAATACGAAAGGTATTTTATGTCACCAAATGGCGGACTGCCATGACAGTATAAATTTATTAGAAAAAAAACTTAAAAGTTCAATACAGCCCACGACAAAGCAGTAGAACCTCAACATTTTGACCAGTCTTGACTATTTTTCTTCTACTTATTTAATCTTCATTATTTTCGTATAAAAGTATAGCTCATTGTCTAACAAAAAACTGCATAAATCCAAATTGCAAGCTTTAAACAAAAATTATAAAAATTTCTTAAACTTTTGAACACAATCTCACGGTTTATAATTTGGATTTCTAGAAAAAAAATGTTATTTAGTTTTGTAGCTCATTAAAATTTAGTACAATAAGGTGGAGGTTTGAAGTTGCTAAAAGATCCTGTTGATTTTTTATAATTTTTTTAGCTGACGGTATTATGCACTTTCTTCTCTGTAAATTACTTTGTAAACTGCAAAACAAAATTTTTTCTAGAAACCCAAATTAAAAACCATTGAATTGTGATCAAAATTTTAAGAAATGTTTATAATTTTTGTATAAAGTTTGGAATTTGGACTTATGTGGTTTTTACTAGACAATGAGCTATGGTTTTATAGGAAAAAATTAACATTAAACAACAGAAGAAAAAAGTCAAGACTGATCAAAATGTTAAGGTGCTATCTTTTGTTGCGAGCTGTACATATAATTATAAAATTTAATTCCAAACATAAATTATGTAAATTCGTAGCTTTCATTTAAACAAACATAACTCTTTTGCACCAATTTTACTTGTAATGAATAAAAAAACCTCTACGTAACAAAATTAAAAAGAAAACTGTTGCAACTTGAACTCCACATAGCACGTTGCAGTTATCGTCGAAAAATAAAAAAACTATACAATCAAACTTCTAAATAAATGCGTGAGTTTTCGTTGGGCACAAGTTTTTGCTTCTTTGCTTTCAAACAACAACAAATTTGCACAAAATGAGCCCGCAATATACAAAGCAGATGCAATTGATTTATTTTTTTTATATTAATAATACGCCATTTTTACACAACAGAGAAAAAAACAGAATTTAGAGGTCACCGCAACACTTTATGGTCACAATTGCCGCATACTCGAACAATCGTGTGATAAGTTTGGGGCAATTATTGTCACTATATTGCTTTTCGCCAACTTACGGCAATGAGAATTGTATAAAAAGAGGCAACCGTGTGACTGTACAGAATTTCATTGGGACAATTTTTTTATTGTGCTCCAATACAGCACAATAAAAATTGTTCCAGATTGGTCCATTTGCGGCCATCGTGGGATCTCAGCTTTAGATTCAAGCGATAAATCAAACTTTTTAAAGCAGTGCTACTGGGATTTTTGAAGCTGGTGTTCATTTGGTAGTCACCCATTGTCTATGGCCTTACAAAATTTAGCACGCATTGACTTGTTGAATCTTCAAAATCAGCCTCATCCTCATGTAGTTATCAATCAGTTATCGACATTGCATATATGTTGATAAGTAAAGGACTCCCGCTTTTTATTTTAAAATATCGAATAAAATGCGGGGCAAAGGCAGGAGACCTGGAAAAAATCAGTACATTTTGATGTTTGGAGGATGGTCACCGTATGTATACCTGTATTAAATATAATCCTTGGTGAAAAAATGTATTTGTGGCCTGTTGTTCAAGGACATATGTACATATGTATGTATGTATGGATATGTAGACATGGGAAAATTTGCCTAAACAAAGAATAGAGGCTTTTGCTGTTGCGTTGGCGTTGAATTCTTAATACGATACACCGAAAATAAGCTATTTTATTTTATTGATAAAGAAAAGGATAAAGGCAAAGGTAAAAATAAAAACAAAAACAAAGATGCGTAAAGATAAATGCAAAAATTAAGACCAAGGTAAATTTAAAAATTTTACTAATATAAGGACAAAGGTGAAGGGGAATATGTAATGTAGAAATTGATAAACATAAAGATGATAAAGATAGATATGAAGAAAAGATGAGGATGAGTAAAGATGAAAATAAAGGAGGAAAGATTAAAATGAAGATAATTATAAAGAAAATGATATAGAGTCACGGAGACTCAACTTGGGAACTATTCCGGGATTTTCGGTATTCTCGGGACTTATCGATATAATGATCGATATTTTTATTGATTTTGTTATCGATATTTTTTATCGATTTTGTTATCGATATTTTTATCGATTTTGTTATCGATATTGTTATCGATTTTGTTATCTGTATTGTTATCCTTCACGAAATCCTTCGCTGTCCAAATGATCAAATGGTCTGCCATCGTGTGTGACTATTTTTAAAATTGAGGAAATAAAGTCATCTTTGTTCACTTCGTAAGAAAACTTTATTTTTTTGTTTTTTTGCACTTCATAATGTTCTTGGCCATTTTCCTCCGCNAGATGAGGATGAGTAAAGATGAAAATAAAGGAGGAAAGATTAAAATGAAGATAATTATAAAGAAAATGATATAGAGTCACAGAGACTCAACTTGGGAACTATTCCGGGATTTTCGGTATTCTCGGGACTTATCGATATAATGATCGATATTTTTATTGATTTTGTTATCGATATTTTTTATCGATTTTGTTATCGATATTTTTATCGATATTTTTATCGATTTTGTTATCGATCTGAGTATTGATTTGGGTATAGATTTTATTATCGATATTTTAATCGATTTTGTAATAGATATTTTAATCGTTTTTGTTATCGATAATTTTATCGATTTTGTTACCGATAATTTTATCGAGTTTGTTATCGATTTGGGTATCGATTTTGTTATCGATATTTTTATCGATTTTGTTATCGATATTTTTATCGATTTTGTTATCGATATTGTTATCGATTTTGTTATCTGTATTGTTATCCTTCACGAAATCCTTCGCTGTCCAAATGATCAAATGGTCTGCCATCGTGTGTGACTATTTTTAAAATTGAGGAAATAAAGTCATCTTTGTTCACTTCGTAAGAAAACTTTATTTTTTTGTTTTTTTGCACTTCATAATGTTCTTGGCCATTTTTCTCCGCATTTTTGAAATTGTCATTGTGTTTTTTTTTTTAAATGACGCCTTAAGTTAGTTATATGCTTCCCTGCTAAATGTCTGTCACACACATTGCATATAGATTTATTTCTTATATCATCAAACTTATAGAAACTTCTAACCAAGAAATCACAGTTTCTACCCATTGCAATAATTATTAATTGTTTGCTCTTATAAATTTAAAATGCCCTTTCACTACTGCTCACTTAAGTTAAGTAATTAGAATGAGCTAAAAATATATGTTTACTGAGAGCTAACGGAAATAACAAACCCAATAAGGGTATTCTCGGAGTCTTGCAAAGCCCTTGCACTGTGCACGGATTGCACGATAAAAACCTGGCATTCTTATGGGACAGCTTTGCAAACCGT
The DNA here is from genome assembly GCF_001687245.7 of Rhagoletis zephyria. Lineage (NCBI taxonomy): Eukaryota > Metazoa > Arthropoda > Insecta > Diptera > Tephritidae > Rhagoletis > Rhagoletis zephyria. Next base: position 204,809 of record NW_016157757.1, on the reverse strand, counting down.
GCATCGTGCTTTGCAAAACTGCGAGAATACGCCGAATAGCAAATATAAAAACTCGTTTATGTTACCACATAAAAGCGTAGTTACCCACGCACACAAGGCAAAAGTGACGATTTAGCTGGACAAAATTAATTAACTAATAAAATTGATTTGGGTTGTGGGAAATTAATATTATATGATGGTTTAAAACTATTTAAACAAATATAATAGCATTAATAACAATATAAATTTACCAATCCCTGCAAAAAATGGTTTTATCCACTTTGATATGAAACATGATGTTTAAATTTTGATATTTACGTGAAATACATAATAGTAACAGAAACATATTGTACAGGTTGACCTCGTACAACATGGGGACTAAATTGGGACTACTACTTGTCCCAAAAATCCCGAAGTAGTCTCGAAAATCCTGAAGAAGTCTCGAAAATTCCGAATTAGTGCCGCTGATCCCGAAAATCTCAAAGTAGTCTCGAAAATTTGAATTAGTCCCGAGAATCCCGAAATAGCCCAAAAATCCCGAAGTAGTCCCGAAGATTCCGAAAATCCTGAAGAAGTCTCGAGATTCCAAATTAGTGCCGCGGATCCCGAAAATCTCAAAGTGGTCCCGAAAATCCTGAATTAGGTCCAAAAATCCCGAAGTAGTCCCGCAGATACCGAAAATCCTGAAGAAGTCTCGAAAATTCCGAATTAGTGCCGCGGATCCCGAAAATCTCAAAGTAGTCCCGAAAAACCCGAAGAAAGTCCGAGAATCCCGAAATAGCCAAAAATCTCGAAGTAGTCCCGAAGATTCCGAAAATCCTGAAGAAGTCTCGAAAATTCCGAATTAGTGCCGCGGATCCCGAAAATCTCAAAGTAGTCCCGAAAAACCCGAAGAAAGTCCGAGAATCCCGAAATAGCCAAAAATCTCGAAGTAGTCCCGAAGATTCCGAAAATCCTGAAGAAGTCTCGAAAATTCCGAATTAGTGCCGCGGATCCCGAAAATCTCAAAGTAGTCTCGAAAAACCCGAAGAAAGTCCGAGAATCCCGAAATAGCCAAAAATCTCGAAGTAGTCCCGAAGATTCCGAAAATCCTGAAGAAGTCTCGAAAATTCCGAATTAGTGCCGCGGATCCCGAAAATCTCAAAGTAGTCTCGAAAAACCCGAAGTAGTCCCGAGAATCCCGAAATAGCCCAAAAATCCCGAAGTAGTCCCGAAGATTCCGAAAATCCTGAAGAAGTCTCGAAAATTCCGAATTAGTGCCGCGGATCCCGAAAATCTCAAAGTAGTCTCGAAAAACCCGAAGAAAGTCCGAGAATCCCGAAATAGCCAAAAATCTCGAAGTAGTCCCGAAGATTCCGAAAATCCTGAAGAAGTCTCGAAAATTCCGAATTAGTGCCGCGGATCCCGAAAATCTCAAAGTAGTCTCGAAAAACCCGAAGAAAGTCCGAGAATCCCGAAATAGCCAAAAATCTCGAAGTAGTCCCGAAGATTCCGAAAATCCTGAAGAAGTCTCGAAAATTCCGAATTAGTGCCGCGGATCCCGAAAATCTCAAAGTAGTCTCGAAAAACCCGAAGAAAGTCCGAGAATCCCGAAATAGCCAAAAATCTCGAAGTAGTCCCGAAGATTCCGAAAATCCTGAAGAAGTCTCGAAAATTCCGAATTAGTGCCGCGGATCCCGAAAATCTCAAAGTAGTCTCGAAAAACCCGAAGAAAGTCCGAGAATCCCGAAATAGCCAAAAATCTCGAAGTAGTCCCGAAGATTCCGAAAATCCAGAAGCAGTCTCGAAAATTCCGAATTAGTGCCGCGGATCCTGAAAATCTCAAAGTAGTCTCGAAAATCCCGAATTAGTCCCGAGAATCCCGAAATAGCCCAAAAATCCCGAAGTAGTCCCGAAGATTCCGAAAATCCTGAAGAAGTCTCGAAAATTCCGAATTAGTGCCGCGGATCCCGAAAATCTCAAAGTAGTCTCGAAAAACCCGAAGAAAGTCCGAGAATCCCGAAATAGCCAAAAATCTCGAAGTAGTCCCGAAGATTCCGAAAATCCAGAAGAAGTCTCGAAAATTCCGAATTAGTGCCGCGGATCCTGAAAATCTCAAAGTAGTCTCGAAAATCCCGAATTAGTCCCGAGAATCCCGAAATAGCCCAAAAATCCCGAAGTAGTCCCGAAGATTCCGAAAATCCTGAAGAAGTCTCGAAAATTCCGAATTAGTGCCGCGGATCCCGAAAATCTCAAAGTAGTCTCGAAAATCCCGAAGAAAGTCCGAGAATCCCGAAATAGCCAAAAATCTCGAAGTAGTCCCGAAGATTCCGAAAATCCTGAAGAAGTCTCGAAAATTCCGAATTAGTGCCGCGGATCCCGAAAATCTCAAAGTAGTCTCGAAAAACCCGAAGAAAGTCCGAGAATCCCGAAATAGCCAAAAATCTCGAAGTAGTCCCGAAGATTCCGAAAATCCTGAAGAAGTCTCGAAAATTCCGAATTAGTGCCGCGGATCCCGAAAATCTCAAAGTAGTCTCGAAAAACCCGAAGAAAGTCCGAGAATCCCGAAATAGCCAAAAATCTCGAAGTAGTCCCGAAGATTCCGAAAATCCTGAAGAAGTCTCGAAAATTCCGAATTAGTGCCGCGGATCCCGAAAATCTCAAAGTAGTCTCGAAAAACCCGAAGAAAGTCCGAGAATCCCGAAATAGCCAAAAATCTCGAAGTAGTCCCGAAGATTCCGAAAATCCTGAAGAAGTCTCGAAAATTCCGAATTAGTGCCGCGGATCCCGAAAATCTCAAAGTAGTCTCGAAAATCCCGAAGAAAGTCCGAGAATCCCGAAATAGCCAAAAATCTCGAAGTAGTCCCGAAGATTCCGAAAATCCTGAAGAAGTCTCGAAAATTCCGAATTAGTGCCGCGGATCCCGAAAATCTCAAAGTAGTCTCGAAAATCCCGAAGAAAGTCCGAGAATCCCGAAATAGCCAAAAATCTCGAAGTAGTCCCGAAGATTCCGAAAATCCTGAAGAAGTCTCGAAAATTCCGAATTAGTGCCGCGGATCCCGAAAATCTCAAAGTAGTCTCGAAAATCCCGAAGAAAGTCCGAGAATCCCGAAATAGCCAAAAATCTCGAAGTAGTCCCGAAGATTCCGAAAATCCTGAAGAAGTCTCGAAAATTCCGAATTAGTGCCGCGGATCCCGAAAATCTCAAAGTAGTCTCGAAAATCCCGAAGAAAGTCCGAGAATCCCGAAATAGCCAAAAATCTCGAAGTAGTCCCGAAGATTCCGAAAATCCTGAAGAAGTCTCGAAAATTCCGAATTAGTGCCGCGGATCCCGAAAATCTCAAAGTAGTCTCGAAAATCCCGAAGAAAGTCCGAGAATCCCGAAATAGCCAAAAATCTCGAAGTAGTCCCGAAGATTCCGAAAATCCTGAAGAAGTCTCGAAAATTCCGAATTAGTGCCGCGGATCCCGAAAATCTCAAAGTAGTCTCGAAAATCTCGAATTAGTCCCGAGAATCCCGAAGATTTTCGTGGAACTAGAAGTTGGAAGATACTTAAATATCTTATTTGCGTCGCATAACAAAAGTATTATTTAATTGAAAAATTACAAATCAAATTGATTTGCTCTACAAATCAAATCAAAAATTTGTATTTCTTATTTGGTTGAAAAATCAAATCACAAATAAATTTTATTTTTTATTTGGTCAACAAACTAAATCATAATAATAATTTCTTAATTGATAGCGGATTTTAAATCAATAACATGACCGTGACGTTGACGTTGCTTATATCTCTCTATCTCTCTATCAACAGCAAATTTGATATGTTTCTACGCACTTCTAACACTTATTTTTCTTCTTCCAGCGATAAGTGTCCGTGTCCAACAGCAACGGAAATTATATGCAAAATAACCCTTTCCCACTGAGAGGAGCACACATCTACAAAAAATAAACCACCTGTTCTGTTTTGTGGGTTATTTTTTCCCTTAAATAGTGACGGTTATTTTGGGACACTTTCAAAGTGTTGACGGTTATTTTCGACCTCTGGTGGTCATGAATTTCCACGAATAAATTCAAATTCTAGAGAATTGCAAGCGTATATACGTTGTCGTTGTTTTAAGTACATTTCTTGATAAATATGAACTGGAATTTTTGTAATATTTTCAGTCTTGTACAAAAATTTTAGTGAACGGACGTGTTGTGCGATACTATTTTCAGCACAAACGGGCTTTTACAAGATATGCGTTTGCATATGTAAGTGCTACTTTTTTGTATGCCCCCTATTTTAAAATTTATCAGAGAAGTAGCATTTAAATATGGGGATACATATCTTTTAAGAATGCTTTAATAGTGTTCCATTATATAATAATTGTATGTATGTACAATGTAACGGGTGATTTTTTAAGAGCTTGATACCTTTTTTTTTTAAAAAAACGCATAAAATCTCATCGGTTCTTTATTTGAAACGTTAGATTGGTCCATGACATTGACTTTTTGAAGATAATTTCATTTAAATGTTGACCGCGGCTGCGTCTTAGGTGGTCCATTCGGAAAGTCCAATTTTGGGCAACTTTTTCGAGCATTTCGGCCGGAATAGCCCGAATTTCTTCGGAAATGTTGTCTTCCAAAGCTGGAATAGTTGCTGGCTTATTTCTGTAGACTTTAGACTTGACGTAGCCCCACAAAAAATAGTCTAAAGGCGTCAAATCGCATGATCTTGGTGGCCAACTTACCGGTCCATTTCTTGAGATGAATTGTTCTCCGAAGTTTTCCCTCAAAATGGCCATAGAATCGCGAGCTGTGTGGCATGTAGCGCCATCTTGTTGAAACCACATGTCAACCAAGTTCAGTTCTTCCATTTTTGGCAACAAAAAGTTTGTTAGCATCGAACGATAGCGATCGCCATTCACCGTAACGTTGCGTCCAACAGCATCTTTGAAAAAATACGGTCCAATGATTCCACCAGCGTACAAACCACACCAAACAGTGCATTTTTCGGGATGCATGGGCAGTTCTTGAACGGCTTCTGGTTGCTCTTCACTCCAAATGCGGCAATTTTGCTTATTTACGAAGCCATTCAACCAGAAATGAGCCTCATCGCTGAACAAAATTTGTCGATAAAAAAGCGGATTTTCTGCCAACTTTTCTAGGGCCCATTCACTGAAAATTCGACGTTGTGGCAGATCGTTCGGCTTCAGTTCTTGCACGAGCTGTATTTTATACGGTTTTACACCAAGATCTTTGCGTANTCTTACTAATATTATAAATGTGAAAGTTTGTATGTTTGGATGTTTGGGAAATCATCACGCGGAAACGACTAAACGGACTTGCATGAAATTTTGTACGCGGATAGCCTATGGGCCAGATAGGTTAATAGGCAATTCCTTTAAGAGTTGCCACCTGTTTAAAAAGTTTAATTTATTTAATATGCGGGAACGACTGAATGGATTTGCATGAAAATTTACACNAAATTTTGCAAGCAGATAGCTTATGACCTACAGTGGAAAATAGGATAATTTTTTGGAAGAGTTGCCACCTGTTAAATAAGTTTAATGAAATTAATACGCGGAAACGACTGAACAGATTTGCATGAAATGTTGCATACAGATAGCCTATGACCTACAGTGGAAATTAGGCTACTTTTTTTTAAGAGTTGCCACCTGTTAGTAATGTTTAATATAATTAATACGCGGAATTAAGTGAACTGATTTGTATGGAAGTTTTCACACAGATAGCTTATGAGCTAGGTTGAAAAATAGGCAAAGTTTTTTAAGAGTTACCACCTGCTAAAAAAGTTTAATTAAATTAATACGCGGAATTTGCATGAAATTTTGCAAGCAGATACCTTATGACCTACAGTGGAAAATAGGCAAATTTTTTGGAAGAGTTGCCACCTGTTAAAAAAGTTTTAATTAAAGTAATNAAAAGTTTTAATTAAATTAATACGCGGAAACGACTGAACAGATTTGCATGACATTTCGCACAGAGATAGCTTATGACCTATGTTGGAAAATAGGCTACTATTTTAAGAGTTGCCACCTGTTTGAAAATAAAATTTTGCTCAAAGATGGTTTATGACCTTGATTGAAAAACAGGCTACTTCCTTAACCGGTTTTCCGATCAGAACGAAATTTAGTACACTTACTACGGATTTCGGAAGAATGGTCTTAGACTGAAAGTAAGTCAGATAACTCAAGGCCCTTCCCATACAAATTGGAGTTTTCATATTACATACATATCTCTGGAAGTACTTGTGGGAGAGAACTGGAACTTGGTATAGTGATATATATGTGAAATCAATGTTGGCATTAATCGATTGATGTTTTAATCAGTTAGTTAATTCGATTAAATTCAATCTGATTACAGTTAATCGTGATTAAGTTTAATCTGAATAAACAGTTAATCGTAACCGTGATTAAAAAATTAATTTTTAATCCTAAACTCTTAATTTGATCAAGTAGGTTTGGTGATTTATTAAGTTATGCTGGAATTTCCCTGTGCACACAAAGCAAGTTAATCCGGTATGGCTAAGTCGGGCTTCCTCATCAATCTGAGCAATTTGGTGTTTATTTTCATTAAGATCTATACCAACAAACGTTTTACAAACTAGGTTTGTAAAAGTTCCAAGTTTATGTATTACTAATAACAATTTTTTTATATTACGTGCTTTTTATAACACAAAAAATATAATTTTGAAATGTTAGTTATGAAAAGTTTTAAGTAAAAAAATTAAATAAATTAAATTAATGATTTTGCCAGTTTCTGTTTAGCAGGCGGCTGTGGATCAACATAACTGCTCTCTCTAATATCTTGGTCATCGTCATCATCATCAGAAAGGTCGATAATTTCGTCCAACAGATATTATGGAATTTCATCTTTGTCTTCCCCTTCTTCCAACTGAATCTGATGAGCAAGGCGAACGTTATCACCAAACTGCGCTTCCATTTGAAATAAGGTAACTATAGAGTGTGCATATTTTGAATTCCTAGATTTTTTCTAATATCTTTGTTAGAGTGCATAATTTAAACATGTTAACGATTGAAAACTATTTTCGTTTCAAGTACAGAGAAAAGAAATCTCCAGATGCAATACTCGCTAAAAACACCTTTGAAGAAGAGGAAGACGAGGAAAAAGAGGAAGAAGGGGAAGACAAAGATGAAATTCCAGAATATCTGTTGGACGAAATTAACCACCTTTCTGATGATGATGACGATGACCAAGATATTAGAGAGAGAAGTGATGTTGATCCACAGCCGCCTGCTAAACGGCAACTGGCCAAATCATTAATTTAATTTATTTAATTTTTTTACTTAAAACTTTTCATAACTAACATTTCAAAATTATATTTTTTTCCATATTTTTATAATATTTTTTTTCAATGTTTCTTCAAAACCAACACTGAAAAAATTGGTACATAAGAAATGAGAAGAAAATTAATATTAAGCTGGAAAACGCAAGTTTTGTATTATGATTGTTTTCTTTTGAATGAAATTTATTGAAGAAACTGAGAAGCATATTATAGATCAAACAGAAAGCAAAAAAGACTTATGGCCTTATTCATAAAAATTAAAGTAGCTTTATAAAAGGTTTATAAATTGAAAAATGTATGAAAACGTCAATTTATAAAGCTCTTTAAACGTACTGTATTTTTTATGAATAAGGCCATTAGTTTTGTTCAAAATATGTCAAAAAGCATGAAAAAATAAAAATTTACAACATTTTGCTTCATAAGCACTACAAACATTTTCTAATCAATTTTTTTTTTTTTAATTTTAATTGTTGCACAGGTCTCTAGCAATAATTTGGCTGTAACAGATTGAAAAAATGTCAGTTAGTCGACGAGTTATAGCCAAAAAACCATATAAACATTATGCTGAGAATCGGCATTTGACTGCAAAGTTCGAAGGTCGATTAAAAAAAAATTCGAGCTAACATAAACAAACGCCGCGATACGGGTCTTCTAATTTAGCCTCTATTTTCACCCTGCACTCTCAGAATCGACCTAACTTTTGCTAACCTGAATTTTTTCCACAGTGTTATTGGAAAAGGTGGTGTGGCAACTCCCATGCAAATTGGTTTTTCTATGCTGCATATTTCTGGAGGTGTTTATTGTAGAGGACTGGAACTTGGCACCGAGATGTGTATACAAAATTAATTCCATACTCATGGAGAAAAATTTGCGTTATAAGAAAAGGGGACATGATTCCTCCCGTACAAATTTACTGTTTTATACTGCTTATCTCTAAAGGTGTTCAAGGTAGAGTCCTGGGACTTGGTACTGGGGTATGTAAAATCAGTTCTAAATTCATGGAAGAAGATTAGGGTTATAAGAAAAAGGGGCGTGGCACTTCCAGTACAAATTTACTTTTTCTTGCCACATATCCCTGGAAGTGTTTGTGGAAGAATACTGGAACTTGGTATGGAGTTGTGTATGCAAAATGTATCAATTGCTCATGGAAAAAATGTGAGTTATTAAAAAAGGAGGCATGTCGCCTCCCATACATACTAAAAACTTCTTAATACATATCTCTGGAAGGATAGAAAATCTCTCGAAGTATTTTAAATTTGTTATGGAGATTTATTTTATAAGTGCCGTACTGACAGAATAAATTTAATTAAATGGAAAAGGGAGAGCCGGGTTCGGCCTTATAATCTAAAGCTCTCTTGAGGTATTTGCTACAGTAATGAGAAGTGGTATTTTATCAAGGCCAGGTTACTAAATTTGAGTTGGAAATATTAAAACCCGCCATGGCACCTCCAAGAAGGTTACACGTACACGCGTCGTATACCTGGAACCATTTTAAGGTAAACTTAGAGGGATTGATATCTTTCATATGCCTAGCGCGCAGAGGAGATTTTATAATTTTATAGTTTTAAACGGCCTAAATACCTTAACTCGCTTAAAAAATAACGAGCTATAACGAAATGGGCATAGAAATAAAATCTAACATCACTAAGTTATTTTTCATATTTGTATGAAAGCGCGGGGTGAAACCCGCGGGTATATGTATATATATATCTTATCTTACTCGTACTAATATTATAAATGTCAAAGTTTGTATGTTTGGATGTTTGGGAAATCATCACGCGGAAACGATTAAACGGATTTGCATGTAATTTTGAGCACGGTAGCCTATGGGCCAGATTGGTTAACGGGCAATTATTTTAAGAGTTGCCACCTCTGTAAAAAGTTTAATTTATTTAATATTCGGGAACGACTGCATGGATTTGCATGAAAATTTGCACACAGATCGCTTATGACCCACAGTGGAAAATAGGATAATTTTTTGGAAGAGCTGCCACCTGTTAAAAAAGTTTAATGAAATTAATACGCGGAAACGACTGAACAGATTTGCATGAAATGTTGCATACAGATAGCTTATTACCTACAGTGGAAAATAGGCTATTTTTTTTGGAAGAGTTGCCACCTGTTAAAAAGTTTAATTTAATTAATACGCGGATACGACTGAACGTATTTGCATGAAATTTTGCACACAGATAGCTTATGACATAGGTTGGAAAGTAGGCTACTTTTTTTAAGAGTTGTCACCTGTTAGAAGTGTTTAATTTAATTAATACGCGGATACGACTGAACGTATTTGCATGAAATTTTGCACACAGATAGCTTATGACATAGGTTGGAAAGTAGGCTACTTTTTTTAAGAGTTGTCACCTGTTAGAAGTGTTTAATTTAATTAATACGCGGAATTAAGTGAACTGATTTGCATGGAAGTTTTCACACAGATAGCTTATGAGCTAGGTTGAAAAATAGGCTAAGTTTTTTAAGAGTTACCACCTGCTAAAAAAGTTTAATTAAATTAATACGCGGAAAAGTCTGAACGGATTTGCATGAAATTTTGCAAGCAGATAGCTTATGACCTACAGTGGAAAATAGGCAAATTTTTTGGAGGAGTTGCCACCTGTTAAAAAAGTTTTAATTAAAGTAATACGCGGAAACGACTGAACAGATTTGCATGACATTTCGCACAGAGATAGCTTATGACCTATGTTGGAAAATAGGCTACTATTTTAAGAGTTGCCACCTGTTTGAAAATAAAATTTTGCTCAAAGACGGTGTATGACTTTGATTGAAAAACACGCTACTTCCTTAACCGGTTTTCCGATCAGAACGAAATTTAGTACACTTATTACGGATTTCGGAAGGATGGTCTTAGACTGAAAGTAAGTCAGATAACTCAAGGCCCCTCCCATACAAATTGGAGTTTTCATATTACATACATATCTCTGGAAGTATTTGTGGGAGAGAACTGGAACTTGGTATAGTGATATGTATGTGAAATCAATGTTGGCATTAATCAATTGATGTTTTAATCAGTTAGTTAATTCGATTAAATTCAATCTGATTACAGTTAATCATGATTAAGTTTAATCTGACTAAACAGTTAATCGTAACCGTGATTAAAAAATTAATTTTTAATCCTTAACACTTAATTTGATCAAGTAGGTTTGGTGATTAATTAAGTTATGCTGGAATTTCCCTGTGCACACAAAGCAAGTTAATCCGGTATCGCTAAGTCGGGTTTCCTCATCAATCTGAGCAATTTGGTGTTTATTTTCATTAAGATCTATACCAACAAACGTTTTACAAACTAGGTTTGTAAAAGTTCCAAGTTTATGTATTACTAATAACAATTTTTTTATATTATGTGCTTTTTATAAGCGTAAAACACAAAATAATTACTATAACTGGTGTTTGGTTTCAAATTCGGACAAACTAGACAACCTAATCAGACTTTATTTTTAATTGGATTAGCGATTAATTATTAAAATTAATTAAACGTAATCGCAACCAGCGATTAACGATTAAAAAGATGTTATCATTAATCGTACAGTTGATTACGACTAATTAGTTTTGATCGTCAAACGCGATTAACATTTTAATCGTTAATTTTTAATCCTTAATCATATTAACAGTTGCCACTGTGTGAAATCATGTTCATATTCACGGAGAAAAATGGACGTTTTTGGAAATGAGGTGTAGCACCTCCCATACTGACTGAAAGTTTCATATTGTATATCTCTTCAAGTTTTTGGGGTAAAATACTCAAGCTGGTATGGAAATACATATCGTCGTTTAAAGTACAAGACCGCGTATCGTCATTCTGCAAATCCGCGTAACTGACATTGGCTGCCAAAAATTGGATTTGCTCACACAAGCCCTTGGCTCAATCCTTATCCATTCGTCCTGAAATATGCTATCCAGATATGCGATTTCTTAATAAAAAGAAACTATTTTGAAATATGAATGTTTTTACTCTCTAAAAAATAATTTATGCAACCTCACATACGTGGTTTTGCATTTTGCTGATACGCGATTTTGCATTTTGTTGATACGCGGTTTTGCACTTTAAACGACGATATGTATGTGAAACTAATAACATACTTATGGTGAACAAGTAAGAAAGTCTAAGTTCGGGCGGAGCCGAACATTAAATACCCGGCGCAAGTATTAAATATATGTTTTTTCACCCTTCCGAAACCTTCCGCTAGATGGTAAGCCGAGGTGTATCAATTTTGAGTAAATTAGCGTCCTTCAATTTCGAAATATTGAAGTTTCAAGCATTTCTTAAATTTACCGTTATATGAGAATCGGCCGTTATTTTAGTCCGATTTCAATAATTTTCAACGTTTTGCTTACACGTGGCAAGTACAATAACCATACCGAGTTTGGTACAAATTGGTAGAACGGTTACCGATATACTTATATGTGATCATAAGTGGGCGGTGCCACGCCCATTTTCCAAAATTTTATCATAAACGTATTTCTTGGTAAAGAATTGTTGCAAGCATCAATTTTGAATAAATTAGCTTCAATATTTACTGATTTATCGAAGATTTTGTATTTCTCTAAATTACCGTTATATGGGATGTGGGCGTGGTTATTGTCCGATTTTAAAAAGTTTCGGCGATTTTTTATGCTGTACCAAGGCCAACAACTGTGCCAAGTTTGGAAGAAATTGGTGCAGCGGTTACCAAGATATACACATGTAACCATAAGTGGGCGTGGCTACGCCCATTTTCCAAAAATTTATAATATTCTTATTTTTCGTCTAAAAATTATTGTAAATATCAATTTTGAGTGAATTATCTTCAGTAGTTACTAAAATATCGCAGTTTTCGTATTTCTGGAAATTACCGTTATATGGGAAGTGGGCGTGGTTAAAGTCCGATTTCGCCCATTTTCCATACCAACCTAACTTGGATTAAGGGAAACTTACATACCAAATTTCGTTGAGATATCTCAATTTGTGCTCGAGTTATCGTGTACACGGACAGACGGACAGACGGACGGACAGACAGACATGGCTTAATCGATTTCTTTTTTCATCCTGATCATTTATGTATACATTTGTCTATATATCTCGATCCGTTTTGGCTGTTACAAACAACCGTTAGGTGAACAAAATTAATATACCCTTATGCACAAGTGCGCTCGGGTATAAAAATTAGAGTTATTGGAAAAGGTGGTGTGGCAACTCGTATGCAAATTGATTTTTCTATGCTGCATATCTCTGGAGGTGTTTATTGCAGAGGACTGTAACTTGGCACCGAGATGTGTATACAAAACTAATTCCATACTCATGGAGAAAAAATTGCGTTATTCGAAAAGGGGACATGGTTCCTCCCGTACAAATTTACTATTTTATACTGTATATCTCTAGAGGTGTTCATCGTAGAGCACCGGGACTTGGTACTGGGGTATGTAAAATCAATTCTAAAGTCATGGAAGAAGATTAGGGTTATAAGAAAAAGGGACTTGGCACTTCCTGTACAAATTTACTTTTTATTGCCACATATCCCTGGGAGTTTTTGTGGAGGAATAGTGGAACTTGATATGGATTTGTGTATACAAAATGTATCAATTGCTCATGGGAAAAAATGTGAGTTATTAAAAAAGGAGGCAGCATTAGACCAGAGGTAGTCAGGTCCAATGACATCGCAATGTTAATGTAACCATATTTTTTACATATATTTGGACCATTTTGGTTGCTAGTGTTGGTTACAGGGTAGTGTGGTCCTGTACTAGTACTTAACCTAGTCCCACTTTTTGCAGGGTTGCTACAGTAATGAGAAGTGGTATTTTATCAAGGCCAGGTTACTAAATTTGAGTTGGAAATATTAGAACCCGTCGTGGCACCTCCAAGAAGGTTACACGTTCACGCGTCGTATACCTGGAACCATTTTAAGGTAAACTTAGAGGGATTGATATCTTTCGTATGCCTGGCATGCATACGAGATTTTATAATTTCATAGTTTTAAACGGCCTAAATACCTTAACTCACTTAGAAAATAACGAGCTATAATGAAATGGGCACAGAAATAAAATATAACATCATTAAATTATTTTTCATATTTGCATAAAAGCGTGGGTTGAAACCCGTGGGTATACGCTAGTATGCATATAAATATGTGAATATTATATTAGGGCAGCATTTAAAACAACAAATAAAATTTATTATATACATAACCCTAGATTATGAATGAAATATTTTTGGAGTAATATACATACATATGTACATACATAACATGCATATTTATATATGTATGTATTTATGTATGTATTTACATATGCATGTATTTTGTCTTTACAGAGGTAAGAAGGTAACGAAGATATTATAATCGTTTGTGCCGCATAAACAAAAAACCAGTAAGCACTTGTTAACACCCCAAAATAGTTTGCTACTTGTAGCAGTTATGCTGTATACCTACGGTGACCATAAATATGAATTGGAAATGCAGGACAACTTTTCAAAAAATATACCTACATATCGTCACCTGAAATGCAACAAAACGTAACAACATCGTAAATAAAATGGAAAAAGTCGTGACTAATATTTTAATTTTTTTTTCATAAAATGATGTAATTCGATGAAATCCATCATATAAATCAAAGAGTGAGTTTCGAATTTTTTATTAGTTATGACTTTTAGCATTTCAACGATGATGTTTGTTACGCTTTTGCATTTCAGTTGACGATACAAGTATAAAAATTGGATTAATAATTAAAAACAATATATATTTTTTCTTTGTTATTTTTATACTACGTATGTAAATACATATGTATGTATGTAAACTTTGAATATAAATCACATTTTCTNTTTTTTTAATGAATATTTGTAAAATTATAATACAACTTATTATAATTACACTAGTTTACACGAGAAATGAACCTCTGTAAAATGGTATTTTCTAGGCAAACTTTGGGTCGTTGAACACGAAAACAATGAAATGGGTATTGTATTCAAAGAAGCGTTTTAGAGATATTCACAAAAAACGTTATTCGTCAATATCTCTTTAATCGACTTAAACGACCTACAGATCGAAAAGTATTGATGTTCCCTTTACAAAAATACATATAGTTATAATTTGTGCAGAATGTGGNATCTCTTTAATCGACTTAAACGACCTACAGATCGAAAAGCATTGATGTTCCCTTTACAAAAATACATATATAATTTGTGCAGAATGTGCCATAACGTCTACATTTCTCATCCGATTTTCATTATCTTAGGCTCAAAATTTACTGTAATGATTTCAATTTTATATCGAATTTTAAAAATAATGTAAAATAGAATCAACTAAAAGTGTGAAATTTTCACAAGTTATCGAAAATTTCACTTGTTTCGACTTTGGTCATTTGTAACACTTTTCATTGAAATCGGCACAGGCCAAATGATTTTCTAGGAGGCACATCGATACCTTTCGAACTGTTGGGCCATTAAGTTGATTAATATTGACGAATAGCTCCGAAAAATACAAAAACACTCGTTTTGCGAAAAAATCTCGAAAACGCTTCTTTGAAAAGATAATTGCGTATTGTTGACGTGTTAAGCGAACCAAAATTAGTTTGGAAAACGTTTCTTTCTTAGATTCAAGCGATAAATCAAACTTTTTAATGCAGTATTACTGGGATTTTTGAAGCTGGTGTTCATTTTGTAGTAACCCATTGTCTATGGCTTTACAAAATTTAGAACGCATTGACTTGTTGAAGCTTCAAAATCAGCCTCATCCTCATGTAGTTGTCAATCAGTTACCGACATTGCTTATATGTTGATAAGTAAAGGACTCCCGCTTTTTTTTTTTAAATATCGAATAAAATGCGGGACNGTAAAGGACTCCCGCTTTTTATTTTAAAATATCGAATAAAATGCGGGGCAAAGGCAGGAGACCTGGAAGAAATCAGTACATTTTGAGGTTTGGAGGATGGTCACCGTATGTATACCTGAATTAAATATAATCCTTGGTGAAAAAATGTATTTGTGGCCTGTTGTTCAAGGACATATGTACATATGTATGTATGTATGGATATGTAGACATGGGAAAATTTGCCTAAACAAAGAATGGAGGCATTTGCTGTTGCGTTGGCGTTGAATTTCAAAGTAGCCGTCCACATAGCAAAAATTTGGCAACGCTAAGGCCACCACAAAGTAGAAAGATCGCTGCGTTGGTCGCCAGCTGTTGCAAATAAATAAAATTATTTGAAATGTTGTTTTCCTTTTAATCAAATGAGGGCAAGAAATGTAATTTTTCATGCAATTATTGATATGAAATATTAATTTATGTATCTCTCGCGTATATGTTAATTTAGTGGCCAAAGTAGTCTCTGCCAAGCTTCATTGTAGAACGCATACTTTTAACATTCTGTCAATCAACGCCAACTACAAAGTCAACGCGAAAGTTCTGTGTGGACCAGCCTTAATTATCAAATACTGTTTAACACCCCAAATAGTAGTTTGTATTATACTACATGCATACATACATTCGTATCGGGACTAAACCAGGAATATTCATTTGAAAATGCTAATGTACTACTCATTTATGAAACGAAATATAAAATAATGATTTCTATAAGTATTATATTCTCATTTATACATACGTAACATAGTTACTTAGCCGAATTACTTAGTAATTACTTTTATGTAAAAATACAAAGAAAAATTATTTATCAGAAGCATTGCCCCTTACTCATTGAAAAAAAAAGTAATAAAAGCTCTCGAAAAAGCAAAATCGCTACAGCGAAAAAAGTGTTTGAATAACCGCATAAAGAGAGACCTAAGTGTATAAGTTTAAATTTTATAAGAAATTATTGAGCAATTTTTATTGAGCTCGAGGCCGTTTTTTAATGAAAATTTATTGTGGAAAAGCAACAATAATTTGAAAAAATGGTAGAAGTGATAGCTATTTCGGAAATCACCACATTTCCTCATCAGACTTCTTTCAGTAGGCTTCGAACCGACGATCCCACTGACTCAGCCAGTTGCCTATGCACCGTGCTAAGTACGCCTTGTAAATTATCGTTTGCTTTTTTCCACTATTTTATCTTTTGTTATGCCAACACAATCAAGCGCCGCTATTCCGCTGCAATTCACTTGATCATGTGGTTGGTGGTATTGTTGGTTTTTGCTAATAATACTATTTTTAGAATGTTGAACTTTTAGGTGTGCTCGTCCTTAAGTTATTTGTTTTTGTTAGTTTTTTGGCCTTATAATAATTATATTCAACAATTTTTATTGAGCTCGAGGCCGTTTTTTAATGAAATTTTTTAATGAAATATTATCGTTAATGAAATATTATTGTATTCACTTCTACCATTTTTCAAATTATTATTGCTTTTCAACAATACAGTTTCATTAAAAAACAGCATCGAGCTCAATAAAAATTGTTGAATATAATTGTTATAAGGCCCAAAAATAACAAAAACAAATAACTTAAGGACGAGCACACCTAAAAGTTAAACATTCTAAAAATATAATTATTAGCAAAAACCAACAATACCAACGACCACATGATCAAGAGAATTGCAGCGGAATAGCTGCGCTTGATAGCTCCGTGTAGTTGGCACCCGACCTTGATGCATTTAGAAAAAAACCTAGGATATGATAGATTTAACTTTCAGGAGGATTGTAGTAAGTTTCTTTTTCTTTGTAGTTGCAAAATAAGTACGTAATGCGTTTTTTTTTAATTCATATCAAGCTTTTTACAGCTACAGCTTCAATTTTAATGAATTCAGTTCCAGAATCGTTTGTAAGTGATTGTAGTTTAAAATTTTTTTTTTAGTTGAACAATAAGTGCGTAATGCTTTTTTTAAAAATTCATATGAAGCTTTTTACAGCTACAGCTTCAATTTTAATGAATTCAGTTCCAGAATCGTTTGTAAGTGATTGTAGTTTAAAATTTTTTTTTTAGTTGAACAATAAGTGCGTAATGCTTTTTTTAAAAATTCATATGAAGCTTTTTACAGCTACAGCTTCAATTTTTATGAATTCAGGTCCAGAATCGTTTGTAGTTGATTGTAGTTAAAATTTTTTTTTTTAGTTGAAAAATAAGTGCGTAATGCTTTTTTTTTTAAATTCATACGAAGCTTTTTACAGCTACAGCTTCTATTTTAATGAATTCAGGTCCAGAATCGTTTGTAGTTGATTGTAGTTTTAAATTTATTTTTTTAATTGAAAAATAAGTGCGTATTGCGTCTTTTTAAAAATTCATATGAAGCTTTTTACAGCTTCAGCTTCCGTTTTAACGAATTCTGGTCCAGAATCGTTTGTATTTGATTGTAGTTAACATTTTTTTTTTTTTGAAAAAAAGTGCGTAATGCGTTTTTTTTTATTTATATGAAGATTTTTACAGCTACAGCTTCAGTTTTAATGAATTCTGGTCCAGAATAGTTTGTAGTTGATTGTAGTTTTAAAATTTTTTTTAGTCCAAAAATAAGTACGTAATGCGTTTTTAAAAAAAATCATTTTTTAGTTAAAAAAAAGGCTTAATGCGTTTTTATAAAAATTCATATGAAACTTTTTACAGCTACAGCTTCAATTTTAATGAATTCAGGTCCAGAATCGTTTGTAGTTGATTGTAGTTTTAAATTTATTTTTTTAATTGAAAAATAAGTGCGTATTGCGTCTTTTTAAAAATTCATATGAAGCTTTTTACAGCTTCAGCTTCCGTTTTAACGAATTCTGGTCCAGAATCGTTTGTATTTGATTGTAGTTAACATTTTTTTTTTTTTTGAAAAAAAGGGCGTAATGCGTTTTTTTTTATTTATATGAAGATTTTTACAGCTACAGCTTCAGTTTTAATGAATTCTGGTCCAGAATAGTTTGTAGTTGATTGTAGTTTTAAAATTTTTTTTAGTCCAAAAATAAGTACGTAATGCGTTTTTA
The DNA here is from genome assembly GCF_001687245.7 of Rhagoletis zephyria. NCBI lineage: Eukaryota > Metazoa > Arthropoda > Insecta > Diptera > Tephritidae > Rhagoletis > Rhagoletis zephyria. The sequence goes on along the minus strand of NW_016157757.1, from coordinate 186,672 downwards.
AAAAAAATCATTTTTTAGTTAAAAAAAAGGCTTAATGCGTTTTTATAAAAATTCATATGAAACTTTTTACAGCTACAGCTTCAATTTTAATGAATTCAGGTCCAGAATCGTTTGTAGTTGATTGTGGCTTTAAATTTTTTTTTTAGTTGAAAAATAAGTGCGTAATGCGTTTTTAAAAGAATTCATATGAAGCTTTTTACAGCTACAGCTTCAATTTTAATGAATTCAGGTCCAGAATCGTTTGAAGTTGATTGTAGTTAAATTTTTTTTTTTTTTAGTTCAAAAATAAGTGCGTAATGCGTTTTTTAAAAAATTTATATTAAGCGTTTTGCAGCTACAGCTTCAATTTTAATGAATTCAGGTCCACAATCGTTTGCAGTTGATTGTAGTTAAACAATTTTTTTTTAGTTGAAAAATAAGTGCGTACTGCGTTTTTTTAAAATTCATATGAAGCTTTTTACAGCTACAGCTTCAATTTTAATGAATTC
>NW_016157757.1:177867-180509 GCF_001687245.7 Rhagoletis zephyria | reverse complement strand
ACAATCAACTACAAACGATTCTGGACCAGAATTCATTAAAACGGAAGCTGAAGCTGTAAAAAGCTTCATATAAATTTTCTTAAAAACGCATTACGCACTTATTTTTCAGCTAAAAAAAATTTTTTTAATTACAATCAACTACAAATGATTCTGGACCTGAACTCATTAAAATTGAAGCTGTAGCTGCAAAAACCTTCATATGAATTTTAAAAAAAACGCATTACGCACTTATTTTTCAACTAAAAAAAAAAATTTAAAACTACAATCAACTACAAACGCTTCTGGGCCTGAATTCATTCAAATTGAAGCTGTAGCTGCAAAAAGCTTCATATGAGTTTGAAAAAAAACGCATTACGCACTTATTTTTCAACTAAAAAAAAATAATACAACAATCAACTACAAACGATTCTGGACCTGAATTCATTAAAATTGAAGCTGTAGCTGTAAAAAGCTTCATATGAATTTAAAAAAAAACCCATTACGCATCTATTTTTCAACTAAAAAAAAACATGTTTAAACTACAATCAACTACAAACGATTCTGGACCCGAATTCATTAAAAGTGAAGCTGTAGCTGTAAAAAGCTTCATATGAATTTAAAACAAGTAAGAGCAGTACTGTCTTCGGCTATGCCGAAGGCTTCATACCTTTCATGAACGTTTTACAGTAAAACCCCATATCTGAACAATCAGTTGTATGGGGGCAATAAATAGGTTATAGTGACCTGAACTTTGTTAATGTTTCTGTAAACTTTCTGTCGATAATGAGTGAAAATAGTGCGAAATTTCAGGTTTCTAGCTGCATATATGGATAAGTTATAACAAAGAATCTCATATCTAAACAATAAGTTGTATGGAGGCAATAGGTTATAGCGATCCGATATTCGCCATTTTCACTGAAAGTATTTTTTTGATAATGGGTGGAAATATTGCGAAATTTCATGTTCCCAGCTGCATAGATGGAGGAGTTATAACAAAAAATCGCATATCTCAACAATCAGTTGTATGGGCACTATACTTATGTAATTTTTATGAAATAATTGGTTATTTTCACTGTAAGTATTCTGTTGTTAATGAATGGAAGTATGGCAAAATTTAATTTTCCTAGCTGCATAAATGGAGGAGTTATAACGAAAATTCTCATAACTGAACAATCAGTTGTATCGGAGATATATGTTATAGTGACCCGATCTTTGTTATTTTCACTGTAAGTATTTTGTTAATAATGAGTGAAAACGGTGCGAATTTTCATGTTCATAGCTGCTTAAATGAAGAAGTTATGGCAAAAAATCTCATATCTGAACAATCAGTTCTATTGGGGTTATAGGTTATAGTGACCCGATCTTCGTCATTTTCACTGAAAATATTCTTTTCATAATGAGTGATAACCGTGCGAAATTTAATGTTTCTAGCTACTTAAATGGAGGAGTTATAACGAAAAATCTTATATCTGAACAATCAGTTGTATGGGAGCTATAGGTTATAGTCACCCGATCTTTTTAATTTTCACTGTAAGTGTTCTGCTGATAATGGGTGAAAGTATTGCAAAATTTCATGTTCCCAGCTGCATAAATGGAGGAGTTATAACGAAAAATCGCACATCTGAACAATCAGTTGTATGGGAGCTATATGTTATAGTAGTCCGACTCTTCCGGTTCCGACAAATGATTAATAGATTATAAAAATACACTCACCTACCAAATTTCATCCGGATATCTCGAAAACTGAGAGACTAGATTGCTTACAAACAGACGGACAGACGGACATGGCTAAATCGACTCAGCTCGCCGTTCTGATCATTTAAGTATACATTTTAATGGGTCTATCTCTTCTTATTCTGGTACTTACAAACATCGGACCAAAGTTATAATACGATATCATGCTCATGAAAGGTATCAAAAATCGCATTACGCACTTATTTTTCAACTTAAAAAACAAATTTTTTTAACTACAATCAACTACAAACGGCTCTGGACCTGAATTCATTAAAATTGACGCTGTAGCTGCAAAAAGCTTCTTATAAATTTAAAAAAAAAACGCATTGCGCACATATTTTTGAACTAAAAAAAATTTTAAACTACAATCAACTACAAACGATTTTGGACCAGAATTCATTAAAACTGAAGCTGTAGTTGTAAAAAGCTTCATATGAATTTTTTAAAAAACGCATTACGCACTAATTTTTCAACTAAAACAAAAATTTAAACTACAATCTACTACAAACATTTCTGGACCTGAATTCATTAAAATTGAAGCTGTAACTGTAAAAAGCTTTATATGATTTTTTAAAAAAACGCATTACGCACTTATTTTTCAACTAAAAAAAAATTTTTAAACTACAATCAACTATAAACGATTCTGGACCTGAATTCATTAAAATTGAAGCTGTAGCTGTAAAAGCTTCATATGAATTTTTTAAAAAACGCATTACGCACTTATTTTTGAATTAAAAAAAAATTTAAACTACAATCAACTACAAACGATTTTGGACCAGAATTCATTAAAACTGAAGTTGTAGCTGTAAAAAGCTTCATATGAATTTTTTAAAAAACGCATTACGCACTTATTTTTGAAAAAAAAAAATAAAAATTTAAACTACAATCAACTACAAACGATTTTGGACCAGAATTCATTAAAACGGAAG
>NW_016157757.1:177762-177842 GCF_001687245.7 Rhagoletis zephyria | reverse complement strand
AAACTACAATCAACTACAAACGATTCTGGACCTGAATTCATTTAAATTGAAGCTGTAGCTGTAAAAAGCTACATATGAAT
>NW_016157757.1:177352-177737 GCF_001687245.7 Rhagoletis zephyria | reverse complement strand
GTAGCTGTAAAAAGCTTCATATAAATTAAAAAAAAAACGCATTACGCACTTTTTTTGAACCAAAAAAAAAATGTAAACTACAAATGATTCTGGACCACAATTCATTAAAACGGAAGATGAAGTTGTAAAAAGCTTCATATAATTTTTTAAAAAAACGCTATACGCACTTATTTTTCAACTAAAAAAAAAATTTTAAACTACAATCAACTACAAACGATTCTGGACCAGAATTCATTAAAACGGAAGCTGAAGCTGTAAAAAGCTTCATATAAATTTTCTTAAAAAAGCATTACGCACTTATTTTTCAACAAAAAAAAGTTCTTTTAATTACAATCAACTACAAACGATTCTGGACCTGAATTCATTAAAATTGAAGCTGTAGCTG
>NW_016157757.1:177019-177203 GCF_001687245.7 Rhagoletis zephyria | reverse complement strand
AAAAAAAAAAATTTAAACTACAGTCAACTACAAACGATTCTGGGCCAGAATCCATTAAAACGGAAGCTNTTAAAATTGAAGCTGTAGCTGTAAAAAGTTTCATATGAATTTAAAAAAAAAACGCACTACGCACTTTTTTTTTAACTAAAAAAAGAAAAATGTAAACTACAATCAACTACAAACG
>NW_016157757.1:176400-176621 GCF_001687245.7 Rhagoletis zephyria | reverse complement strand
AAAAACGCATTACGCACTTATTTTTCAACTTAAAAAAAAAAATTTAAACTACAGTCAACTACAAACGATTCTGGGCCAGAATCCATTAAAACGGAAGCTGAAGCTGTAAAAAGCTTCATATAAATTTTTTTTAAAACGTATTACGCACTTACTTTTCAACGAAAAAAAATTCTTTTAATTACAATCAACTACAAACGATTCTGGACCTGAATTCATTAAAA
>NW_016157757.1:175564-176221 GCF_001687245.7 Rhagoletis zephyria | reverse complement strand
TTTTTTAAAAAACGCATTACGCACTTATTTTTCAACTTAAAAAAAAAAATTTAAACTACAGTCAACTACAAACGATTCTAGGCCAGAATCCATTAAAACGGAAGCTGTAGCTGTAAAAAGTTTCATATGAATTTAAAAAAAAAACGCATTACGCACTTATTTTTCAACTTAAAAAAAAAAAATTTAAACTACAGTCAACTACAAACGATTCTAGGCCAGAATCCATTAAAACGGAAGCTGTAGCTGTAAAAAGTTTCATATGAATTTAAAAAAAAACGCATTACGCACTTATTTTTCAACTTAAAAAAAAAAATTTAAACTACAGTCAACTACAAACGATTCTAGGCCAGAATCCATTAAAACGGAAGCTGTAGCTGTAAAAAGTTTCATATGAATTTAAAAAAAAACGCATTACGCACTTATTTTTGAACTAAAAAAAAATGTTTAAACTACAATCAACTACAAACGATTTTGGATCAGAATACCTTAAAACTGAAGCTGTAGCTGTAAAATGCTTCATATAAATTAAAAAAAAACGCATTACGCACTTTTTTTGAACTGAAAAAAATGTAAACTACAAACGATTCTGGACCAGAATTTATTAAAACGGAAGCTGAAGTTGTAAAAAGCTTCATATAAATTTTTTTAAAAACGCAT
>NW_016157757.1:174986-175501 GCF_001687245.7 Rhagoletis zephyria | reverse complement strand
AAAAACGCATTACGCACTTATTTTTCAACTAAAAAAAAAATTTAAACTACAATCTACTACAAACGGTTCTGGACCTGAATTCATTAATATTGAAGCTGTAACAGTAAAAAGCTTTTTATGAATTTTTTAAAAAACGCATTACGCACTTATTTTTCAACTAAAAAAAAAATTTAAACTACAATCTACTACAAACGGTTCTGGACCTGAATTCATTAATATTGAAGCTGTAACAGTAAAAAGCTTTTTATGAATTTTTTAAAAAACGCATTACGCACTTATTTTTCAACAAAAAAAAAAAAAAAAAAAAATTTTAGCTACAATCATTTATAAACGATTCTGGACCTGAATTCATTAAAATTGAAGCTGTAGTGGTAAAAGCTTCATACGAATTTTTAAAAAAACGCATTACGCACTTATTTTAGAACTAAAAAAAAATGTTTAACTACAGTCAACTACAAACGATTTTGGACCAGAATTCATTAAAACTGAAGCTGTAGCTGTAAAAAGCTTCATAT
>NW_016157757.1:173067-174961 GCF_001687245.7 Rhagoletis zephyria | reverse complement strand
TTTGAACTAAAAAAAAAAATGTTTAAACTACAATCAACTACAAACGATTTTGGACCAGAATTTACCTTAAAACTGAAGCTGTAGCTAAAAGAATAAAATAAAATTGCTTACCATATTATTACCATATAAAAAAAAAACGCATTACGCACTTTTTTTGAACTAGAAAAAAATGTACAACTACAAACGATTCTGGACCAGAATTTATTAAAACGGAAGCTGAAGTTGTAAAAAGCTTCATATAAATTTTTTAAAAACGCATTACGCACTATTTTCAACTAAAAAAAAAAATTTAAACTACAATCACCTACAAACGTTCTGGACCTGAATTCATTTAAATTGAAGCTGTAGACGTAAAAAGCTTCTATGAATTAAAAAAACGCATTACGCACTTATTTTTCAATCAAAAAAAAAAAAATTTTAAGCTACAATCAACTTTACTAAACGCTTCTGGACCTGAATTCATTAAAATTGAAGCTGTAGCTGTGTAAAAGCTTCATATCGAATTAATTAAAAAAACGCATTACGCACTTATTTTAGAACTAAAAAAAAATGTTTAAACTACAATCAACTACAAACGATTTTGGACCAGAATTCATTAAAACTGAAGCTGTAGCTGTAAAAAGCTTTATATAAATTTTTTTATAAACGCATTACGCACTTATTTTTAAACTAAAAAAAAAATTAAACTTCAATCAACTACAATCGATTTTGAACCAGAATTCATTAAAACTGAAGCTGTAGCTGTAAAAAGCTTCATATGAATTTTTTAAAAAACGCATTACGCACTTATTTTTGAACTAAAAAAAAATAATTTAAACTACAATCAACTACAAACGATTTTGGACCAGAATTTATTAAAACTGAAGCTGTAGCTGTAAAAAGCTTCATAATAATAATAATAATAATAGATTGGCGCTTACACATATGTTAGTGTTTGGCCGAGCTTCATATAAATTAAAAAAAACGCATTACGCACTTTTTTTGAACTAAAAAAAATGTACACTACAAACGATTCTGGACCAGAATTCATTAAAACGGAAGCTGAAGTTGTAAAAAGCTTCATATAAATTTATTTAAAAACGCATTACGCACATATTTTCCAACTAAAAAAAAAAATTTAAACTACAATCACCTACAAACGATTCTGGACCTGAATTCATTTAAATTGAAGCTGTAGCTGTAAAAAGCTTCATATGAATTAAAAAAAAACGCACTACGCACTTATATTTCAATTAAAAAGAAAATTTTTTAACTACAATCAACTACAAACGCTTCTGGACCTGAATTCATTAAAATTGAAGCTGTAGCTGTGAAAAGTTTCATATGAATTAAAAAAAAAAACGCATTACGCACGTTTTTTTAACTAAAAAAAGAAAAATGTAAACTACAATCAACTACAAACGATTCTGGACCTAAATTCACTACAATTGAAGCTGTATCTGTAAAAAGCTTCATATGAATTATTTAAAAAACGCATTACGCACTTATTTTTGAACTAAAAAAAAATTAAAACTACAATCAACTACAAACGATTTTGGACAAGAATTCATTAAAATTGAAGCTATAGCTGTAAAAAGCTTCATTAGAATTAAAAAAAAAACGCATTACGCACTTATTTTTCAACTTAAAAGAAAATTTTAAACTACAGTCAACTACAAACGATTCTGGACCAGAATTCATTAAAACGGAAGCGGAAGCTGTAAAAAGCATCATATAAATTTTTTTTAAAACGCATTACGCACTTATTTTTCAACGAAAAAAAAAATTTTAACTACAATCAACTACAAACGATTTCGGACCAGAATTCAGTAAAACTGAAGCTGTAGCTGTAAAAAGCTGCATATGAATTTTTAGAAAAACGCATTACGCACATATTTTTCAACTAAAAAAAAAA
>NW_016157757.1:172648-172906 GCF_001687245.7 Rhagoletis zephyria | reverse complement strand
TTAAAATTGAAGCTGTAGCTGCAAAAAGCTTCATATGAATTTTTAAAAAAACGCATTACGCACTTATTTTTGAACTAAAAAAAAAATTTAACTACAATCAACTACAAACGGTTCTGGACCTGAATTCATTAAAACCGAAGCTGTAGCTGTAAAAATCGTCATACGAATTTTTTAAAAAACCCATCACGCACTTATTTTTTAACTAAAAAAAAAATGTTTAAACTACAATCAACTACAAACGATTTTGGACCAGAATTC
>NW_016157757.1:158626-170973 GCF_001687245.7 Rhagoletis zephyria | reverse complement strand
TTCATATAAATTTTTTTAAAAACGCATTACGCACTTATTTTTCAACTAAAAACAAAATTTAAACTACAAAAGATTTCGGACCAGAAATCATTAAAACTGAAGCTGAAGCTAAATTAGAAAAAAAAAACGCATTACGCACTTATTTTTGAACTAAAAAAAAAATTTGAACTACAATCAACTACAAAGGATTCTGGACCTGAGTTCATTAAAATTGAAGCTGCTGCAAAAAGCTTCATATAATTTTTTTAAAAAACGCATTACGCACTTATTTTCGAACTAAAAAAAAATTTAAAACTACAATCAACTATAAACGATTTCGGACCAGAATTCATTAAAACTGAAGCTGTAGCTGCAAAAAGCTTCATATGACTTTTTAAAAAAAAAACATTACGCACTTATTTTTGAACTAAAAAAAAATGTTTAAACTACAATCAACTACAAACTATTCTGTACCAGAATTCATTAAAATTGAAGCTGTAGCTGTTAAAAGCTTCATATGAATTTAAAAAAAACGCATTACGCACTTATTTTTCAAATTAAAAAAAAAAATAAAACTAGAATCAACTACAAACGATTCTGGACCAGCATTCTTTAAAACGGAAGCTGAAGCTGTAAAAAGCTTCATATAAATTTTTTTTAAAACGCATTACGCACTTATTTTTCAACTAAAAAAAAAAATTTAAACTACAATAAACTAAAAACGATTTCGGACCAGAATTCCTTAAAACTGAAGCTGTAGCTGTAAATATCTTCATATGCATTTTTTAAAACAATGCATTACGCACTTATTTTTCAACTAAAAAAAAATTTAAACTACAACCAACTACAAACGATTCTGGACCTGAATTCCTTAAAATTGAAGCTGTAGCTGTAAAAAGCTTCATATGAATTTTTTAAGAAACGCATTACGCACTTATTTTTGAGCTAAAAAAAAAATTTTCAACTGCAAACGATTCTGGACCTGAATTCATTAAAACTGTAGCTGTAGATGTAAAAAGCTTCATATAAATTAAAAAAAAAAACGCATTACGCTCTTATTTTTGAACTAAAAAAAAAAATTTAAACTACAATCAACTACAAACGATTTTGGACCAGAATTCACTAAAACTGAATCTGTAGCTGTAAAAAGCTTCATATGAATTTTTTTAAAAACGCATTACGCACTTATTTTTTGAACTAAAAAAAAAAAATTTTAACTACAATCAACTACAAACGATTTTGGACCAGAATTCATTAAAACTGAGGCTGTAGCTGTAAAAAGCTTCATATGAATTTAAAAAAAAACGCATTACGTACTTATTTTTGAACTAAAAAAAAAAATTTAAACTACAATCAACTACAAACGAGTCTGGACCAGAATTCACTAAAACTGAAGCTGTAGTTGTAAGAAGCTTCATATGAGTTTTTTAAAAAACGCATCACGCACTTATTTTTCAAATTAAAAAAAAAAATAAAACTAGAATCAACTACAAACGATTCTGGACCAGCATTCTTTAAAACGGAAGCTGAAGCTGTAAAAAGCTTCATATAAATTTTTTTTAAAACGCATTACGCACTTATTTTTCAACTAAAAAAAAAAATTTAAACTACAATAAACTAAAAACGATTTCGGACCAGAATTCCTTAAAACTGAAGCTGTAGCTGTAAATATCTTCATATGCATTTTTTAAAACAATGCATTACGCACTTATTTTTCAACTAAAAAAAAATTTAAACTACAACCAACTACAAACGATTCTGGACCTGAATTCCTTAAAATTGAAGCTGTAGCTGTAAAAAGCTTCATATGAATTTTTTAAAAAACGCCTTCCGCACTTATTTTTCAACTAAAAAAAAATTTAAACTACAATAAACTAAAAACGATTTCGGACCAGAATTCCTTAAAACTGAAGCTGTAGCTGTAAAAAGCTTCATATGAATTTTTTAAAAAACGCCTTCCGCACTTATTTTTCAACTAAAAAAAAATTTAAACTACAATAAACTAAAAACGATTTCGGACCAGAATTCCTTAAAACTGAAGCTGTAGCTGTAAAAAGCTTCATATGAATTTTTTAAAAAACGCCTTCCGCACTTATTTTTCAACTAAAAAAAATTTTTAAACTACAATCAACTACAAATGATTTTGGACCCGAATTCATTAAAACTGAAGCTGTAGCTGCAAAACGCTTCATATGAATTTTTTTTTTAAATTAAGCACTTATTTTTTAACTAAAAAAAAAATTTAACTACAATCAACTACAAACGATTCTGGACCTGAATTCCTTAAAATTGAAGCTGTACCTGCAAAAAGCTTCATATGAATTTTTTAAAAAACGTATTACGCACTTATTTTTCAACTAAAAAAAATTTTTAAACTACAATCAACTACAAACGATTCTGGACCTGAATTCCTTAAAATTGAAGCTGTACCTGCAAAAAGCTTCATATGAATTTTTTAAAAAACGTATTACGCACTTATTTTTCAACTAAAAAAAAATATTTAAAACTACAATCAACTATAAACGATTCTGGCCCTGAATTCATTAAAACGGAAGCTGTAGCTGTAGTTTCATATGAATTTTTTAAAAAACGCATTACGCACTTATTTTTCACCTTGCCCATATGATTATCATGCGCTAAGAAATAGTTTTTCTCATTTTATGACAAACGTATTATTTTGAGTTGTGAAGACGGTTTGCGATATGTGCCTACCTAGTAGATAAAACGTGTCAAAATAGCACGCATCTATTCTTCTGTGCATAAGAATATATACTGAAATATTCAGAAGGCTATGTGGTTACTAAAACACGTCCGTCGTTCTCGCTATCAAATATCGAACGTCTCTTTATTTCGCCAATTATTTACAAAACGGTATCCTGGGCGATCATGCCTTAAGGGCTAGACCCATAACTCTGTCACTAATGGTATAGACACAAATCACCTTATGCCTAGTTTACAATAACTTAACTTAAAGCTTAGGGCGGGTATACTAAGTACATACTCTTACAATACTTACATAAATAAATACATACATATGTGTATATATGTATGTATATACATATCTGCATATGTGCGTACAATCCTTTACTCCAAATTCTTAGTTAATGCAATTTTTATCCCATATATTTTTGCTGACCAAACAACCCGTTTGCCTGTCTAATCTGCTTTCCTCATTTGCCTCGCTCGCTTACTCGCCTCGCTCGTCTGCTGCTGCAAATGAGTGTCCCGCTCGCAACGACGCCCTCGCGAGGACAGAGCTAATGAGGTCCTCGTTTGCTTGCCGCTCTACTCTTGCGCTGCCCTCGCTTGCTTACTCGCTCGCTGGCTGCTCAGCGCATGCGCTAGTACTTAACGAGTGCTCATTTGCAACAGCCTCGCCTGTTGCTCGTGAGTTGCGCAGGCTCAGAGCAAACTAACGAGCGAGCGAGGGGCCAAAATGAGGCAAATCCGAACCCTGATTAGAACATTTGTAAAAATTTTAAATAAATTTGTCGAATGGCGGTAATACAATGGTGATGTGAAAGTAGAGAAGCGTACTGAAAGCGTGCTAAAATGGCCTAAAACTCGTACTGTAGCAGTATCGATATTATACATATATGTATGTACAAACATAAATCGATCATCACTAGTTACTGTATATAACCCCTAGATTAAGTTGTTTATATTTCGTCACACTCTATCTTTAAGTTACAAAACTATTTATAATAGCTTGTTGATTATGTCCCACTCTCGCACTAAGATATAAACCCGCTAAGTAAAAGCGAACGAAGACCAATAAAGAGTTGACGAAAGTCAGTCGTGGTACTGCATTGTTAGCGAAACGACGTGGTTTTATTTAATCGGTCATCTACCACAATTTTCAGAAGTGGTCTGGTCTCGCGGTAAATATTTAAAGTTAACAAATAAATAAAGTATATTTCACCCAAATAAAATAACTTTTAAATAAATATACAAAGTGTGGAAATGAGCGCAATAGGTTCAAACGATTTTTCTATTAACGTGCTACGTGCGTGGTGCAAAAAATTGGGCCTGCCAACGCATGGCAATAAAAGTACGTTGGCTGCGCGAGTTTCACTTTGGGTCGTGGCGAACGGTTTAAAAAAAAAGGCAAAAAGCTACAATTTTGATTACAGCGAAGTGACGCTGAAGTTGCACAAAATCAGAATGATTTATTTAATTTCTTTAACTTAAAACAAAACTTATTGTATTTACAATAATTGCTTATTCACTACTTTCGACTTGTGAATTTAATTAAACTGCTTAACAATCATTTTATTGTTCAGTTCGATAATTCCTGGAAATTTGTTCCAGGAATTTGTTGTTTAATTTTCCATTACTCTTTTTTGTGTTGTGTACAATTTTGCCAATAGGCCGCACGTGATTTTATGTTACTACTTTGTTCATTTGCTTTAAAAATTCCTCATATTTGTAAGTTGCACCGTCAGGTGTTTTTGCATAATTATTTACATATGTAGCTACTCCCCCATTTAGACCAGAATTCTCCCGAATTCGTTTATTTAATTTGATGGTTATATGTCTGCGTTTATTGAGAATAACAATAGCTATTATGAATTCTATGAATTCTCTATTTAAAAATGCTTTCTATGTTTGATCTATGTTCCTCTATACTTTCATCAAAGGTAATTCTTTTCGTGAAATTCCGATTATCTTCATATTTTAAGCTTACAATATTTTCTTTTAAGTTTTCAATATAATTGGAAAAATAGTTTTGATTGAACAATTATTGAGTTATATAGTTATATAGTTTCCATTTATAATTGGTTGTTCTTGATAACATGAGTGATTAAGCTGTAAATTTACTGCGTTTTTAACAACAAGAGTTTTTATGTTTATTTCTAATATTTCCAGTTCCCTATTTTTTGTGAGATGACAATTATTTCTTAAAATACAGTGTTTACTAAGTTTCATTCCTTTTAATGATGTATTTTCTTCAAATATTGATGTTTTATTTTCGTAAGTAAATATTTCTTCTATTTTTCCTTCTATTTCATCTTTTTCTTTATTGGGTATTGGAATGATGGTTCTTATTTTTACATATTCAATGCTTTTGGGTATTTTTATGCCAAATACTTAATATGTATTATTTAGAATTACTGTGCCAAATTGTAGAGTTTTAAGTATATTATAATCGATATTATATTTTACTATTTCCTCACTTGTTAATATATTTGGGTGTATTATCCCATACTTAACTGATACAATGTTTTCTTGAAGGTGTTCAATTTTACTTTTCAATAATTGAATATTTGTATATTGATCTAAATATAAATTTTGTTTATATTCGTCATATATGAATTTGTTTATAGAATTAAGCTCTTTTTCTATTTTTACCCTATCACTTTTAACAATTTCTTTGAGATGGTCAATAGCTGAGGGGAAATAATCATTTATTTTGATTTGTTGGTTAATTGTGTAATTTGTCCGTGAAAGATGTGTTTGTATATTTTGTCACTCGTCCTCATCCATGGTACCAAAGAGCCATTTTGACATACTTCCTACTGCATTAATTAATCCTCGCTTGTTTCTATTTCTAATTGGCATAAGTGTCAGTAACTTATTCCTTACGTCTAACAACTCCCTTTGTAATATCTACTTATTTGGTAATTTCATTAAAATTATATTGTCCGTCATATCATTGATAATGTCTTCTAGTTGTTGAATGTCAATCATATGTAGTACTATGTCGCTATCCTTAGGTATTTCCTGATCTCTAATTTGTAAATCTATAATTCCGGTTTGTTCAGTTAGTTCCTTCAATGTCATTATTCCTCCGAATTGTCGTATCATCATCATCATATTACTGCTATCGTGATCCATATCTGTAAATTTTAAAGGTCGTTTAATATTTCTAAAATGGACTTTCTCTAATTTTTGTTTTCTATATTTGGGTTATTCCTTGTGTCTAACTGCCTTGAAATTTTTTATGAATCCTTCTGCTCTTTGCTTTGTATATTCTTCCCTGTTCCTATTCACTTTGGTGATTGACTTTTCCTTTGTCTGCTCCAAATTCTTTCTTACAATTTCTTTATCCACTTTGTTATTATGTACCTCATTAGGCGTGAATTTGATTGTAGAATGAAACCTGTCAATAAATAATTTCTAATAGCTTTTTGTATTAACTGCTTAACGGATATGCCTTTGTTTAATTTATATAACATTGTAAACTTCTCTGAAATGGTATTATGGAATCTTTCAATATCTGCGTTACCCGTATGGCTGTTGGATTTGGTTAGAAGAAGTTCTATATTTTCATTGCTTAGAAATTCCTTAATCCTTGTCGCATTAAATTCATTATTATATTACTTGGTTTTCCTATTTTGGTAAAGTAGTCTTCCAGTTCTTCAATGATAGTAATATGGTTTCTGCCATTTAAAGGATATGCTACTCCATACTTGGAAAATTTATCTATCATTGTTAAAAAATGAAAACTTTTTATAACATCGGTGTCTATGCGGATAATGTCATTATTTTTTGTAGGTGTTTCCGTATGCCAAAATTTTGGTTTGATTGGTCTCCTATCATATTTTACCTCTTGGCATATTTCCCATTGGTTGAGTGGCCGCTGTGGTGTAGTAGCAGTGCGCGCTTCCACTCCACAACGCCTGTGTTCAAACCCTGGTCAAAGCAACAACGCAAAAATATAGAAAAAAGGTTTTTTCTTAACAGCGGTCGTCCCTCGGCAGGCAATGGCAAACCTCCGAGTGTATTTCTGCCATGAAAAACAGCTCCTCATAAAAATACAATCGCCGTTCGGAGTCGGCGTAAAACTGTAGGTCCCTCCGCTTTGTGTGACAACATCAAGGCGCACGCCACAAATCGGAGGAGAAGCTCGGCCAAACACTAACATATGTGTACGCGCCAATCTATTATTATTATTATTATGATTACTATTTGTATTAGCTCTGCTAATTTCGGATAGTAAATTTTATTTCTAAGTAGGTTATACGTTTCTTGTATACCAGAATGTATGCTTTCCCTAACATGATATAGTGACATTTGTTTAACCGCTTCAACTTCCGTTTCTATATCCTGTGCTCTCATTGTGCACTTTATAAACTTTAATTGCTTATCGTTAGAGAACATTTCTATGAGCTTTTCCTGAGCCACATTATATTGCCGTTCAGATAGTTCTGAAAAAATGCCAACTTTTCCTTTTGTTATATATCTCCTAAATATATCGCCTAGTCTACCGAAATCATATTCCGAAACGAAAATAAACGAAATTTTTAGCTCCTCTGTCTTGTTATTTGTTCAAATAATTTGGTTTTATATTTGCTGACTATCTCTTCTTTGATATAAAAGTGATCATGCAAATTTTCTTCAGCTGAATGGACCGTTTGCATTGACGCATCATCCTCTAAATCGTCGATTATGTTTAGGTAGTATTCAATATTTTCGCCAGTATTTTCACCCTCCTCCTTTTCTTTAATAACGTCCTCGTTATTTTGTATTCTACTAAGAAAATCCGCTACTCTGTTTTCCTTTCCTTTAATATATTCTATGTGAAACTGATATTCTCCTAACTTTAACAGACATCGTTGATGTCTCAGCGACATATCTTTGCCCCTATATTTTGAGTGCAAATATGTTATTGGCTGGTGATCTGTTACTATCTTAAATTCCCTTCCATACAAATATGGTCTGAAATAATTCACGCTCCACATAATAGCTAAGAATTCTTTGTCGGTAGCTGAATAGTTTCGTTCGTGATTATTTAGCTTTCTTGATGCATAGCAAATGGGATGTCCTTCTTGGGATATAAAAGCGCCAATTGCATAATTTGATGCATCAGTTGTTAATGTAAATTCTTTTTCGAAATTTGAATATCTTAAAATTGGGTGTGAAGTAATTAATAGTTTGAGTTTAACAAAAGCTTCTATATAAGAAGGGTCCTTAGTGTGGATTCTTACTTCCTTTTTTAAATATTTTGTAATAGGTTGTGCCACCTTTGCGTAATCTTTGACAAATTTTCGGTAGTATCCTGTTATACCCAAAAAGCTCTTTATTTGTTTTTCTATTCTAGGTAGTTCTAAGTCTTCTATAACTTTAATTTTCTTTGGGTTAGGCTTCATACCCTCCTTCGTTGATAGGTGTCCTAAGAACTCAGTTTCTCTCTTTACAAAATTGCATTTGTCTACTTGTATTTTTAAATTTTTTTCTCTAGGACTTTAAAAATATCTTTGATTGGCTTTATGTGTGCTGAAAATTAGTATGTCGTCTAAGTACACAACACACGTTTTGTTTATGAAATCTCGTAGAATTTCGTTCATAAGACGTTGAAAGGTTGCAGGTGCATTCTTTAACCCAAATGGCATCCTTGTGAATTCATATAGACCATGAGGTGTAACGAACGCAGTTTTGCACCTGTCTTCCTCTTTAATTGTAATTTGATGATATCCCTTAGCAAGGTCTACTGTCGTGAAGTATTGGGCACGTCCCAATTTATCTAATATTGAATCAATGTTAGGCAAGGGATATTTATCATCGATTGTTACCTGGTTCAATTTTCTGTAATCCACTACTATTCTGTACTTTATTTTTCCAGAGTTATCCATTTTCTTTGGGATTACTATTAAGGGACTGGAGTATCTGGAATTACTTTTTCTTATAATACCTTGCTCCTCCATCTCTTTAATTTGCCTATGAACTTCCTCTTCATGTCGAGGTGGATACCTGTATAATTTCGAGTTTATTTGCTCGTGCGTAGTGGTCCTAATTTTATATTGTATTTCTGTAGTGCTCGTTAACTTTTCACCCTCTTTAAACAATAGTTTTTAGTAGTTTGGCTCCTTCTTTATACTCTTCTGTATTTGAATGCTCTATCTGTATTCCTTTACTTTTATCTTTTGTCGTTTCTAACGCACAAATTTCTTTAGACTTAAAAGGGTTATTTAAAAATTTTGTTTCTTTTTCATTTAAGGTTATTTTTCCATCCACGAGATTTATCATGGTGTTCGTATGGTTTAATAAGTCAATACCTATTATAAAATTGTATTTTCTACCTCTTAGTGGTGTTGATTTCCATTTTATATACGCATTATCAGGTAAATTAAATTCCTTTGGTGCTCTAGTATGTATGTACTTGATGACGAATTTTCTCCTTACTTGTTACTGTGTTGATCAGGGTTGCTGCGAATATTCGCTTATCCAAATTAAACAAGTTTGGCATCAAATGAAAGAGGAGTTAAATAGCTTTAAAACTGAAATGTATGAACGAGGAAACCCACATATTGAAAAATATTTCAATAAAAAATGTTAATTAATAACCATAGAACAAATCTTGGGTCAGGTATGTATTTATATGAATTTTTTTAGTATTAGATTATATAAAAAAATTATAAATCGAGGTGGTAATCTTCCTTTGTTTCAAAGCTATTTCAGTCCTCTTTCATATGATACCAAATTTGGTTAATTTGGATAAGCGGTTTGTTTGTTATCCGGGAAGGACGTTCATTTCGGAATAAAAAATCTTAGGCCAAATTTAACTCGTAAAAAATAACTGTTATTTTCGGTCCCTAGAGTATTATGCAAGTGCACTGATAACACGTATATCAGACCAGTCACAGAAGAAAGCATTAAAAATGAATTACAAAAACTAAAATCCAAAAACGCTGATGACGCGACAGGTTCTCCGGATTCCGAAACAACCAAAAGAATGAGAATGAAGAATTCTTTGGAAAACAACGGTGTTTAAACAACGATCGTGCCAGGATGCTAGATTGTGAAGATGAAAGTCAGGATGATACATCCGACATTTGCGGCCCCGATGAAATTCACAGAAAGTAATTATTGCACCGCAATAAAAATAAATAAATATAACTGCAAGTCCTCCCAACTGGTGCAGTGTCAATCGAAATGAATTTACAATTTTGTCAAGTTTCAAGTTTTTCAAGTTTGTCGTCTAGAGCGAGTAGTTATAAAGTGGCGCAGGCTTGATTTACGACCCTTTAAAAAGTTTTTATTAAATACAATGTTCCAATTTTTAAACTCAAGTACTAAAAAAAACATTCAAACTTATCATGAGCTTCATTTTTCGCGAACCGGTTCTTTTTTCACTTTTGGTTTTCATGTATTTACTATGGGCGGAATAAAAATTTTCGGGCGAAACTCAGGATAAGGCAGATTATTAAAAATTACTAACCTTACCATTTTTTATTTACTTAAGTCACCTAATTTACTTCTTAAAAATACATGACATCCGCATCCGCGGATGTTACCTTTTAAACATCCGCATCCGCATTCGCATCCGCGAATGTCTAAAATTCCACATTCGCAACATCCGTAGTATTGATTATTATTTCTTAGTTAAGGGGTATTTTCCGAAAATAATTTAGTTCAGCGTCTACTAAACTTATGTTTGCCCCTGTATCCACTAAAGCAATGTACTTTTTTTCATCAATGGTTATTTCTGTTCTCGGTAGCCAGTCCAAGGCTTCCTTATAAAAAAAAAATTAGTTATTTACTTCTGTATATACTTCAGATTCTCTGTTGCTTTGTCTAGGCGATTATAAGCGATTTTGTCTGCTACTGCTGCTACCTCCATCGGTTCTCCTTTATCTACCCTCAATTGGTTAGAATTATTATTTTTTCTCCCTTGACCTGAGTAATTGTCCCTATAGTCTTGGTTCCTTTGACCCGAATTATTGTCCCTGTTTCCTTTATTTATATAATTCTGTCTAACTTGTCTCGAGTTATTTTCAGGGCTTCTTTTATAGTTGGAAAAGTACTGGCAATTTTGTTTAAATTGGTTAGATTTATTCTCCCTGTTTGGGAATTTTTCATTTTGCTTATTTTCATAATAACCTTAATTATTTTTATACTGTCCGTCAGTTTTTCTAAATTGTTTAAATTCTGATCGTATGCACGTATCCTCGAATCTTCTCTTTGTCATTATGTCTATAATTTTATGAAGGTCTTGTTCTTCATAGATTTTGTCTAATAAGGTTCCCTGAGTCATTTTAATTGTGTTTACTAACAGACTGTCCACGTTACTGAGGTCAATCCCTACATCGTCTTTATGGTATACTTTTATTTCGTCAGCTTTGTATTTTATCTTTTGAGCTTCTACTGCTAACTTACTCACCGTGTTCGCCTTCATTCCGAAAATCCTCCTATATATCTCATGTGGTTCTGCATCCGCCTTGTAACGTAGTTTAAGCGCCTTCTTAATTTCCCTCCAGTTGTCGGGGTGTGGTAAATTTATAATTACATCCTTTGCTTCCCCTTGTATGGTTCGATAATAGACTGGCCTTGTAGCTTCTTTTCTAGTCTCCTCATCTCTGATATTTGATAATAGATATTCCACACTACTCATAAATGAGTTTATTGTTACGTCTCCTCTTCCAGTAAACGTTGGTAAATGTTGAATATTTTTTATGATTCTTTGTAGGTTGTTGTCGTTCATGGGTTGTCTTTGTTGTAATTCGATATACGCTTGTTTCAGTGGCTCCAACTGCTGCTCCCTCCGATTCAGCTCCTCAATAAGCTCAACGTTCGGTATTTGAATCTGCTCCTGTGACATCTTTCTGCTTTCGTCGAACACTCGCTGCCTGATTGATTTAATTTTGCTCCTTTTCCTCGTTAACTTCACGTTTAATATTGTTCAGGTGAATAAACGCCTTTTTAATTATAAGGTCGCTTTTCCAGCTTTCCAGCAACAACAGTCCACAAACGCAATCACAAACGATAAGGCGTACAAAAGGGAAAAGCAGCAGACAAATGAAACGCAACAACCGTACGCAAACGCAATTGCAACTGATAAGACAGACAAAAACGAAAAGGAGCAAACAAATGAAAAGCAACAGCATTGCGCAAATGAATCTAAGAATTATGTGACACACAAAAATTCAAAGGAGCAAACAAACAAAGTAACGAGCGAACCTGAAATTTTAAAACGACAGAAAAATTATAACGAGTGCATGTACGAAGTGACAGATAACTTGGCTTGCGGTACAGCACAACAAGAAATGCAACAAATTTTATTCGACGGTCGTAAACAAAGCGAATATAACAACGCAAATGAAAAACATAATAGACGAAATAACAATTTCACAAACGACAGCGAAAGTCAACAAGCAGCATACGAGATGATGAAAGATTCTTCAAACACTAGCTCCGCAAACAATGAAATTAATTTTATACAAAATGAATTGGAACTACTACGATTCGAAAGAGAGTTACTGCGTCGAGATAACGAACTTTTTAAAAAAATAATATAAAAAAAACTTTTTAATATACAACGCTTTTATAAATGGACTAAAAAGTAGAAAATAATACTTCTCAGTCCCATAGAATTTGTTTTGATAACTTTTGATTTTGAAATTTTAGCAAAAGTCATTATAAACAAT
>NW_016157757.1:156588-158287 GCF_001687245.7 Rhagoletis zephyria | reverse complement strand
CCACGTTTTTCATTTTCAATTTCATAGATTGTTTATAATGACTTTTGCTAAAATTTCAAAATCAAAAGTTATCAAAACAAATTCTATGGGACTGAGAAGTATTATTTTCTACTTTTTAGTCCATTTATAAAAGCGTTGTATATTAAAAAGTTTTTTTTATATTATTTATTTTCTACTTTTTAGTCCTGTCTGAATAAAATTTTGCAATAGATATTAAAATAATTCAACGATATTAATAGAAAGGTGCACACACATGCATTTACATATGTATGTACATACAAACGAGCACCAATTAATTTTATTTAAAGAAATGGCGTGTCGTCTATTTCCGGTGTAGCAAACGTAGTACATAGGGCGACATCTAGATGTCATCTACCTCGCCCTATTCACTATGCTTTTTTATAGGAGCTTTTCAAAGCTTTGCTTTATGGTGTCGGACACACAACATTGAAAGTTTCTGGAACACAACATTGCAAGTTGATAAAAGCGTTGTAATAATAAATAAAACGGTGCCATCAGCAAAAACAGCAGCTAAAGAAGATGTTATTCCCTTCAACTGTTTAAAAGAATTTTTTCCTGACTACGACGGGGAAACGAATGTAAATGTGTCTCGCCCAAGTAGAGGGTATTAAAAAATCGTATGATTTGTGCGAAACCAAAGTGCGCGCATTAGTATGCGGAAAATTAAAACTTAAAGCAATAATATGGCTACACTCTAAGCCAGAATTCGCAACTGAACCTGTTGACCATCTACTTTCGGTCATGAAAAAAGTTTACGCGTCAAAAGAAAGTGCTATCTTTGTACGGCAAAAATTTGAAACATGCAAATGGCGCGTCGCAGAAACATTTTCCGAGTACTTTAACGAGAAGACAATGCTAGCAAATGGTATTCATATTCCAGAGAACGAGCTAATTGATTACATCCTTCACGGAATACCTGATCGCCAATTACGAATAGGCGTAAACATACAATGATTTAAAACACAGACGACTTTCTGTCAGCATTCACCAACATCACCCTTCAACGTCAAACTGCGCATCCGATGGACCGTGGCGCAAGCAGTGCTGTGAAAAACGAGAAGCCAGTTGGGCGGTGCTACAATTGCAACTGCTTAGGCCACATCGCTTCAGAATACAGAAAATCAATTCGTGTGGACGGCGCTTGTTTTGCTTGTGGTGAACTGGGACATCGTGCTGCGCACTGCCGACTATGTAAGGTATTCTAATATTACTTTAACAAATAATAATAGTATTTCGTTTTATGTAGAATGCCTCATAGACTCGAGTAGCCCAGTCAGCGTCATTAAAAGATCATTAGTTCCAGGCCACATTGAAGTAAAGGCTGCAACAAATGATATATATTATGGTTTAAATAATAGTATACTGGAAGTGTATTGAAAAGTTTTAAGTTTAATAAACGTTGAAAACAAATTGGTACATCTAGATCTGTTGATTGTCAGTGACGAGTCTATGGGTAATTCTGTAATATTAGGAAGAGACTTTTTAGATAAAAGCTGCGCTAGAATTGTTTGGCAATGTTAAGAGAATAAAGAAGATAATAAATAATATAAAAAAAATTGTTAATATACAACGCTTTTATAAATGGACTAAAAAGTAGAAAATAATACTTCTCAGTCCCATAGAATTTGTTTTGATAACTTTTGATTTTGAAATTTTAGCAAAAGTCATTATAAACAAT
>NW_016157757.1:142791-154965 GCF_001687245.7 Rhagoletis zephyria | reverse complement strand
TCTATTTCCGGTGTAGCAAACGTAGTACATAGGGCGACATCTAGATGTCATCTACCTCGCCCTATTCACTATGCTTTTTTATAGGAGCTTTTCAAAGCTTTGCTTTATGGTGTCGGACACACAACATTGAAAGTTTCTGGAACACAACATTGCAAGTTGATAAAAGCGTTGTAATAAAATAGAGCAAAAAGCAAGAAGTCAGTATTGTAACGAAATAAAAGTAAGCTATGAAGAAGATTTTGACAAGCAAATGTTGGCAATTAATTTTGATGAGGAAAAAATAAAATATAGTATAGGTGAAAAACACACATGTAAGGATATTATTTTGTTTGAAAAATTATTTAATGAATGCTATGTAAACCAAGATAGGCCAAATGACCCAGTGGTAAAATGCGAATTGAAATTAGTTCTAAATGATCCAAAACCTTTTAGCTGCAACCCAAGACGTCATTCGTATGTAGAGAAAGGTGAGCTACAAAATATATTAGATTATTATTTAGCGAAGGGTTACATAAGGCATAGCGAGTCAGAATACGCATCGCCGATTGTTTTAGTAAAACAGAAAACGGGTGAGCTTAGAATGTGTATAGATTTTAGAAAATTGAATAAAGTAACGGCTAAAGATCTACTAGATAAGCTCGCAAATAAAAAACTCTTCACTAAACTCGACCTTAGAAATGGGTTTTTTCACGTGTACATGCATGAAAATTCAATTAAATACACCTCGTTTACAACTCCATTGGGTCGATATGAATTTCCGAGGATGCCGTTTGGTCTTAGGAATGCTCCATCAACGTTCCAACGGTTTGTCAACAAAATTTTTGCAGATATGGTTATAATTTACAGAAACGGTCATAATTTACTTAGATGACATCATGGTGGCTACTGAAGATTTGGATACACACTTAAAACTACTAAAACAAGTATTTGATAGATTGGTAAGAAATAAGCTAGAACTGCGGTTAGACAAATGTGAGTTTTTACAAATCTTAAATTAAATATCTTGGGTATGCTATTACTGGTGATGGTATAAGAGCGGACGAAAGAGGAATAGTAGCCATACGGGATTTTCCAGTTCCGTCAAAGAAAAGTTAAGTCCAAAGTTCCTTAGGGCTTTGCTCCTACTTTCGCAGATTTATCAAAGATTTTTCTACAGTTGCAAAGCCGTTATATGATCTTATTAGAAAAGATAAAAAGTTCAGTTTTGGAAACGAAGAGTTACATGTCTTCGAGATCCTCAAATACAAATTGATGGATTTTCCAATACTGACGTTATTTGACCCAAAGGATGAGACAGAGTTACATTGTGACGCGAGTTCTATAGGATATGGTTCAATATTGCTGCAGAGGAAAAGTGATGGAATGCTCCACCCCATATTTTATTTTTCAAAGCGAACTACCGATGTTGAGTCCAGGTATCACAGTTTCGAGCTGGAAACATTTTATTCTTTAAAGCGTTTTAGAGTTTACTTGCAAGGTAGATACTTTAAAATAGTAACTGATTGCAACTCACTCACAATGACTTTAAATAAGAAGGACATCAAGCCGAGAATTGCAAGATGGGCTTTAGAGCTAGAAAATTATGACTACACACTTGAACATAGAGCCGGGAAAAGAATGCAGCATGTTGATGCGCTAAGCAGAAGTACAAATATTATGATCATTGAAACGAATTCTTTCGAAGAGAATCTTGTAATATGCCAAGGCAAAGACGAGAGTATTGTTAAGTTGAAAGCAATGTTAGAGAAAACCGAGCGCGCTTTGTATGAGATGCGCAACGGAGTTGTGTATAGGAAAAAGCAAAATGGTACCCTTCAGTTTTACATGCCCTGGGTTATGGAAGCGCATGTTTTTTTCAAGTATCACAACGATATTGGCCATGTCGGGATAGACAAAGTAGTAGACGTGATTTCAAAAACATATTGGATCCCCAATTTAAAAGGAAAGGTAGAACAGCACATTAAAAGCTGTTTAACGTGTATCGCTCTCTCAGCAAAAAACGGGAGAGAAGAGGGTTTCTTGCATGCGTGCAAAAAGTTTGTCAGGTTATATTCAGCCAAAACCACTAAGTCGAAAGAAGCAACAACCGCGCTAAAAGATTACTTCAGGTTGTATAGCAGGCCCAAATATATCATTTCTGATCGTGGTTCGTGTTTTACATCGACCGAATTCTCTTCTTTTCTAGAAACACAAAACGTTCAGCATATTAAAATTGCTACGGTGTCACCTCAAGCGAATGGCCAAGTTGAAAGAATAAATAAGAGTTTAGGCCCCATGCTAGCCAAATTAGTCAATGTAGAAAAAAGTCCGGGTCTGGAAACAGTGTTGGAAAATAAAGAGTTTACAATGAACAATACTGTTCACAGGTCAATTAGCCAGCATCCAAGTATTATGCTGTTTGGGATTGGACAGAGACGTAATGTAATAGACGAACTGAAAGAAAATATACTTCCAAATAAACAAGACAGCGAAAGGAATTTAGAATTGATACGCACTAGAGCCAGTGAAAAAGAAACTCAGTTACAGAAGTATAACGAAAAGATCACAAACGAGAAGCGGCAGAAATAAATAGCATACACCCCGGGCGATTATGTTGTCGTTAAGAATTTCGATGCTAGTACAGGTATTTCTAAGAAAACAGTTCCAAAGTTCAAAGGACCTTACAAGATTACGTAAATTCTGCGGAACGATAGGTATTTAGTTGAAGATGTCGATGGATATCAGCTTTCAAGAGTGCCATATAAAGGTATTTGGTCGGCAGCTAATATTTAACCCTGGTTCGGTTGGGCTAAAATGGTGGATGATAAGATAAAAACTAGTAATAAGAGCTTTAAAAAATCTAGTAATAACGTTATAGTACAAAGAGGTAGTCAAGATGTTTACAGCGAAAAAGTATGCTATAATACCAGAAGTAAAATTAGGATAAGTTAAATGTACGTTAAACAAATTGTTCAATCTCTTTTTTATCCGTCGGGATCAGGAGATCCTTGACGTCAGGATGGCCGAATTGTAGCAGTATCGATATTATACATATATGTACAAACATTAATCGGTCATCAGTAGTTACTGTAAATAACCCCTAGATTAAGTTGTATATATTTAGTCACACTCTAGCTTTAAGTTACAAAACTATTTATAATAGCTTGTTGATTATGTCGCACTCTCGCACTAAGACAAAAACCCGCAAAGTAATAGCGAACGAAGACCAATAAAGAGTTGACGAAAGTCAGTTGTGGTACAGCATTGTTAGCGAAACGACGTGGTTTTATTTAATCGGTCATCTACCACAGTACCGAAATATTAATATTATGTTGCTGACATTCCATAAATGAAAACAAATAAATAAAAATAAAATTGCGTGAGCACAGTAATAAATTTTTTTTTGTTACCAAATATAAAATGTTTATATGGATTGTATTTTTTGACTTTTGAGACATAAAATAATTGATATAAATTGAATTAATCTCGAAAATTCATACTTTTACATAAAGTAAAATCAGAAACGAATAAAATATCAATATCTGATGATTAAAAAAATTTGGTAGTTTGGAGACTGATTTGGTATAATTTTTTGTTCTTAAAAATATTGTCCAGTGGCAACACTGGTTGGTATATTTAATACACCAGTGGTGAAATAAGCATCAATAAGGCACCCCTACACGCTTAAAGTTTGTTTGGGTACTAATGATTCAACATCGTGCCTTCACATATGCTATAGGTTGCATAGTACATACGAGTACGAACAACAGCGAGAATTTTTTTTACATAACATAGGCGAACGCTGATTTGTTTTCTTCTTTTCGTACGCAGACGTTAACAAAACATGTTGAAATGTATACGTTCGCGTTTGCGTTCGAATAATGGACGTGTAGTAGGCGCTTAAACTTCTGTCACCTGTGTTCATTTGACAAGAAACATTTTTTATACCAAATTCTCAAATTGAATTGTGTCTAGGGCAAAATAAATACACCGTTCGTTTGGCTTGGTAAATATTTTTGTACCAAACTCAAGAATCAGTGTAAATTTTCGACGACGACCATATTTTCAAAGTATTATAAAGGAAAGGCTAAGTTCACAACCTAGAGTAATAACGTTACGCGATGCAATGGAAATCGCTCAATCCGATAAAACTTTTTCGCCAGCATAATCGCTAGCGATTAAAAAGTAGCTAGAGTTTAATTTTTTATAATAGGGGAGTTCACGATGAGTAGCATTTTAGATTTAAAGTGGCTAGTAGCAATCTAGCACATATTTTGTTGTTGGAAAAGAAACAGACATATAAGTAATAATAAGTTTACGATTCTAATAGTTCGGGAGCTAGCCACGTTGTGAAGACAGGAATTTTAGGTCGGCTGGTTTTTTGATATGACATCTATCTCACTCCCTCGGTTAGCGTGGGGGCCATCTGGCAGGCGGTAAAAGTTGCGTTGACTAGTGCGCATCGTATCTTCAGAGTCAAACATGGTAATTTTTTAAATCATTTTTGTAAGGGTAATTTTCTTTTCATTGGCTTTAACTAGCTTTTACATAGATTTATTATTTCCAGACGTCATTTTTTATTGAAACAATTTTATTTTTGAAATCATTTTAGTAAAGCTCAAAACTTAATATGATGTTGCTTAAGCACTAATGAATCTAAAACTAATTTACTAGACTTTAATTCGGCTGCCTAAGCAAGAAGCAGACCGATTCAAATCTGAAAAATTACATTGGTAGTGGGAGATAGTAGCGAAATAGTGAATTTTCATAGGGGTTTAGTATGAAAACAGGAAACTATAACTACTTATCTAACGTTATAACATAAATCTAAATATTGGAATATCAAAAATTATATATTTTTTTCAAATACATACGTTAAAAGCTGAGTTATGTAAGACTTAGACTTGACTTGACTTACCCAGAAACTTGGAAACGATTACTCAGCGTGTCACCTATTACCTTTTCTCTTTGTTTTGAGTCTCAGCACTTGTAAAATTGTAAACGTTTAATTTGTTTTTACACCAAAATTTATATAAAATTACCATTAAAATAAATGTATTTACGCGTATCAAATTGTGATTGTTTTTATTTCATTTTCCACCTTCACATGAAAGTTTGTTTTTCGATTGCCAGATGAATTACATTTGTACAAAAAAGTATATACATATGTGTGGCATATTTGTATTTTATTAAACAATTAAATGACAACATGATTCCCTCACAGCTCTCTTTTCACCTAGAAATTTAACTAAAAAATCTATACATCTCCAAGTTTCTAAGTGAAGTTTCTTTTTTTTTTGGGGTAACGACATAGGTCATTTTCCAGACATACAATTTTCAAGTCAAGTCCAAGTTTTGCATAACTGAGCTTTAAGGCAAAAAAAATTAAAATATTTCAAAAAACATCAACTTCTATAGTGTCGGAATAAAGCAAGAAAAGCAAGAGGAAAACACAAACATTTTTCTATTTATAACATTACTAGCTTATACCCGCGGGTTTCACCCCGCGCTTTTATACAAATATGAAAAATAATTTAATGATGTTAGATTTTATTTCTGTGCCCATTTCGTTATAGCTCGTTATTTTTTAAGCGAGTTAAGGTATTTAGGCCGTTTAAAACTATGAAATTATAAAATCTCGTCTGCGCGCTAGGCATACGAAAGATATCAATCCCTCTAAGTTTACCTTAAAATGGTTCCAGGTATACGACGCGTGAACGTGTAACCTTCTTGGAGGTGCCACGGCGGGTTCTAATATTTCCAACTCAAATTTAGTAACCTGGCCTTGATAAAATACCACTTCTCATTACTGTAGCAAATGCCTCAAGAGAGCTTTAGATTATAAGGCCGAACCCGGCTCTCCCTTTTCCATTTA
Organism: Rhagoletis zephyria; assembly: GCF_001687245.7. Classification (NCBI taxonomy): domain Eukaryota; kingdom Metazoa; phylum Arthropoda; class Insecta; order Diptera; family Tephritidae; genus Rhagoletis; species Rhagoletis zephyria. The sequence goes on along the minus strand of NW_016157757.1, from coordinate 149,111 downwards.
ATGAAATTTATTCTGTCAGTACGGCACTTATAAAATAAATCTCCATAACAAATTTAAAATACTTCGAGAGATTTTCTATCCTTCCAGAGATATGTATTAAGAAGTTTTTAGTATGTATGGGAGGCGACATGCCTTCTTTTTTAATAACTCACATTTTTTCCATGAGCAATTGATACATTTTGTATACACAACTCCATACCAAGTTCCAGTATTCTTCCACAAACACTTCCAGGGATATGTGGCAAGAAAAAGTAAATTTGTACTGGAAGTGCCACGCCCCTTTTTCTTATAACCCTAATCTTCTTCCATGAATTTAGAATTGATTTTACATACCCCAGTACCAAGTCCCAGTACTCTACCATGAACACCTCTAGAGATAAGCAGTATAAAACAGTAAATTTGTACGGCAGGAACCATGTCCCCTTTTCGAATAACGCAAATTCTTCTCTATGAGTATGGAATTAATTTTGTATACACATCTCGGTGCCAAGTTCCAGTCCTCTGCAATAAACACCTCCAGAGATATGCAGCATAGAAAAATCAATTTGCATGGGAGTTGCCACACCACCTTTTCCAATAACTCTCATTTTTCTCCATGAGTATGGTATTAGTTTCACATACATACATACATATGTATTTCCATACCAAGCTTGAGTGCTTTACCCCAAACATTTGAAGAGATATGCAATATGAAACTTTCAGTCAGTATGGGAGGTGCTACGCCTCTTTTCCAAAAACGTCCATTTTTCTCCGTGAATATGAACATGATTTCACACAGTGTTGGCAAACTGTTAATCTGATTAACGATTAAAAATTAACGATTAAAATGTTAATCGCGTTTGACGATTAAAATTAATTAGTCGTAATCAACTGTACGATTAATGATAACATTTTTTTAATCGTTAATCGCTGGCTGCGATTACGTTTAATTAATTTAAAACATTAATCGTTAATCCAATTAAAAATAAAATCTGATTAATTTGTCTAGTTTGTCCGAGTTTGAAACCAAACACCAGTTATAGTAATTATTTTGTGTTTTACGCTTATAAAAAGCACGTAATATAAAAAAATAATAATTATTGTTATTAGTAATACATAAACTGGGAACTTTTACAAACCTAGTTTGTAAAACGTTTGTTGGTATATATCTTAATGAAAATGCACACCAAATTGCTTAGATTGATGAGGAAACCCGACTTAGCCATACCGGATTAACTTGCTTTGTGTGCACAGGGAAATTCCAGCATAACTTAATTAATCACCAAACCTACTTGATCAAATTAAGAGTTAATGATTAAAAATTAATTTTTTAATCGCGGTTACGATTAACTGTTTAGTCGGATTAAAATTAATCATGATTAACTGTAATCAGATTGAATTTAATCGAATTAACTAACTAATTAAAACATCAATCGATTAATGCCAACATTGATTTCACATACATATCACTATACCAAGCTTCAGTTCTCTCCCACAAATACTTCCAGAGATATGTATGTAATATGAAAATTCCGATTTGTATAGGAGGGGCCTTGAGTTATCGGACTTACGTTCAGTCTAATACCATCGTTCCGAAATCCGTAGTAAGTGTACTAAATTTCGTTCTGATCGGAAAACCGGTTAAGGAAGTAGCCTATTTTTCAATCCAGGTCATAAACCAATCTTTGAACAAAATTTCATTTTCAAACATGTGGCATTCTTAAAAAAGTAGCCTATTTTCCAGTCTAGGTCATAAGCTATCTGTGTGCAAACTTTCATGCAAATCAGTTCAGTCATTTACGCGATATTAATTTAATTAAACTTTCCTTAATACGTGATAACTCTTAAAATAGTAGCCTATTTTCCAACATAGGTCATAAGCTATCTGTGTGCGAAATGTCATGCAAATCTGTTCAGTCGTTTCGCGTATTAATTTAATTAAAACTTTTTAACAGGTGGCAACTCTTCAAAAATTACCTATTTTTCAATAGGTCATAAGCTATCTGCTGGCAAAATTTCATGCAAATCCCGTTCAGTACGTTTTCCGCGTATTAATTTAATTAAACTTTTTTACAGGTGGTAACTCTTAAAAAAGTAGCCTATTTTCTCAACCTAGTCATAGCTATCTGTGTGCAAATTCATGCAAATCCATTCAGTCGTTCCCGCATATTAATAAATTAAACTTTTTTAACAGGTGGCAACTCTTAAAAAATAGCCTATTAACCAATCTGGCCCATAAGCTATCTGCGTACCAAATTTCATGCAAATCCGTTCAGTCGTTTCCGCGTATTAATTAAATAAACATTTTAGCAGGTGGCAACTCTTCAAAAAATACGCCTACTTTCTACACTGTAGGTCATAAGTTCTGTGTTGCAAACTTCATGCAAATCCGTATTCAGTCGTTTCCGCGATATTAATTAATTAAACTTTTTCAACAGGTGGAACTTTCTAAAAAAATCTGCCTATTTTCCACTATAGGTCATAAGCTATCTGCTTGCAAAATTTCATGCAAATCCATTCAGTCGTTTCCGCGTATTAATTTAATAAAACTTTTTTAACAGGTGGCAACTCTTAGGAAAAGTAGCCTATTTTCCAACCTAGGTCATAAGCTATCTGTGTGCAAATTTTCATGCAAATCCATTCAGTCGTTCCCGCATATTAAATAAATTAAACTTTTTTAACAGGTGGCAACTCTTAAAAAATAGCCTATTAACCAATCTGGCCCATAAGCTATCTGCGTACCAAATTTCATGCAAATCCGTTCAGTCGTTTCCGCGTGATGATTTCCCAAACATCCAAACATACAAACTTTCCCATTTATAATATTAGTAAGATCATAACATTTTAATATGTATAAATGTGCCATAAAAAACACTGGCTTACAACAAAAATGTGCACCGGATGCCACTATCCAATTCCTATGCAGAATCGCTTGCTGATTCCGAAAATCGAGTATTTTTCCATAAATAAGTTTTCGAGATACTTGCAATTTACCGTTATTCAGCTTAAAAAAATGGTTCCACTTAATCACGTATATCTTATACGAAATGTAGAAAAACTCCCAATAAACGGTATATACAAATGCATGTACATCAGATTTTTTCTTTCTTATGAAAAAATTAAAAAAAATTCTAACTTAACAGGGGAAAACTTCAATATTTTTACTAAATTTTTTTCATTTGCATTAAAGCCTGTTGCAAACAAAGCATGCAACTAACAAGGAAAATCGATAGATATGTATGTGAATAAAAAAGTTTTGAATGGTTATATGAAAATGAACAAAATATATGTATACAGGGTATCCCAGAAGTAACGTGCCAAACTTTAGGGGAAGATAGGTGGGGGGTAGCTCTCTGATAAAAAAAAATTGTCAGGTAAAAGTGTCACCATTTTTGAAATATTTAAATTTTTTTGAATTAAAAAATCGTGCCTTTTCATAGATTTTCATTAACTGCATCTACAAACCAGGCTATACTTAGTAAATTTTTTGAAGTGAAACTTCTTAGGCGGCGGTATCGCAAAAATGGAGAGTGAAATTTTTAAAACTGAAAACGTTACATGAGTGAGAAGGAAGTAGTATAGGGAAGGGGAAAAAAGAGATAAAGCGACGCATGACGGGTACGAGTACCTAATATGTATATATGTACTAGCAGACCCGGCGAACTTCATCCCGCCCAAAATTATTATATATTTTATTGAAACTTTTTGGTCCAACATTTTCACCATAAATTCACGTTTACGACTTTCATTGGCACATTCGTCTGCTAAGATTATGGTTTGGTGGTCATTTGCCGCTTTAAACAACGTAAGGAAAGTGTTATATCCGTGAAGAAGTTCTTGAAATTCTCCAGTTGTGCGGCATTTCATAGCACGGTTATTCGCAAAGCGAAATAAATTTTTTCCTCTTCACTCCCTGGCGGCAACAATGACCCGGTTCTATAGTGAATGTCCTAGAAGCTTTACAGTATAGTTGGTGGCAATTTCAAAAGGGGTGCGGATCATTGTTCTACATCTACTTATTTCAGACGAAATACCTTAAAAGTTTCAACGCATAATAATATGGGAAAATCACATCCATTGGGCCAATCGCAACGCAGGAGCGTTGGATATAATCAACGGTGCAACAGCTCGATTTAATCTGACCTTCACGGCCCCTTTCTCACTTGGCTATTTTTGGTAATAACTTGACTTCAGCACCACTTGGCAGCACGTTTTTGCAATAGTATTGCATACATATTTGGCCAAATCGGATCATCCAGAGACACACTCAAACACACAAAAAAAGTTTCGTTATCCGTACAACCATTAAGGAGGATTTCACTCACAAACACACCCACAGAAGAATTATAAATACATTCAAAGATAGATAAAGGTCGCTACGTTTGTGGGCCTCACACCCCATTTTCAAATAGCCCAAATTTTCTCCATGAGTATGGGTTTGATTTCAACTACATACATATCTCCATACGAAGTTCCAGTACTGTAGCATGAATACTTTCAGAGCTATGCAGTATAAAAATTCGATTTATATGGGAGGTGCCACGCCCCCCTTTCCAACAGCTGCCCTCTTTCTTCATGAGTATGCGATTGATTTCGTATATCTCCATACCAAGTTCCAGAACTCTACCATGAACACTTCCAAAGATATGCAGTATGAAAAATTCGGTTTGTATGGAAGATGCCACGCCCCCTTTTCCAATAGTTCCAATTTTTCTCCAAGAGTATGCGATTGATTTCGTATATCTCCATACCAAGTTCCAGAACTCTCCCATGAACATTTCCAGAGATACGTAGTATGAAAAATTTGGTTTGTATAGGAGATGCCACACCCCTTTTTACAATAAATTAAATTTTTCTCCAAGGGTATGCGATTGATTTCGTATATCTCCATACCAAGTTCCAGAACTCTACCATGCACACTTTCAGAGATATGTAGCATGAGAAATTCGGTTTGTATGGGAGGTGCCACGACCCCTTTACATATTGATTTTTTTTTAGCCTAAAACCATCCCTGGGACACGTGCGGCAGGTGGCAGTTTCAAAAAAATCGGTTCAGCCGCTCTCGAGCCTTGCGAAAACTAAAAAACGGCTTTCAAAATATATATTAGTTGAGATATATTATATATTATAAAAAATCAATCTTGCTTAAAATCTTGCTTAGTGACGAATTCGCCCCTTGATATGGTGGTTGCTCAAAGCTATTTATATTCGAAATTGCATGAAAACTGGAAAACAGGTATCTATAAGCTTATCCAGGCAAAAAGCTACCTAAGTACCAAATTTTAAGCAAATCGGACCATAAATTCGATTTCTTCGAATAGATCGGTCCCTGGTCCACTTCTCGGAAAACATGGATCATATATGCTAAAAAACTACCGACGTACCGAATTTTAAGCAAGTCGGACCGTAAATACGATTTTTTCAAATAGATCGGTCCCTGGTCCTGGATCATATATGCTAATATATGCTAAAAAGCTACCTGCGTACCAAATTTTAAGCAAATCGGACCGTAAATACGGATTTTAGAAATATCTCGACAGGAGCGCCACATATCGACATTAGGTTTGTTCTATAATACTCCCAGTGGTTATATGCACCTACCGTAAAAATTTCATTAAAATCGGTTGGGTACTTTTGGCGCCTATAAAGGACATACAGACAAACATTCATTTTTATATATATAGATGTTTGAATGCACTCATGCATGAAGGTATGTATGTATATATGTATGTATGAACGAATTGCGCAATTCCGCTCTGCCGCTACCAAGCAATCTTACTAATATTATAATCTTACTATCTTATCTTACTAATCTTACTAATATTATAAATGTGAAAGTTTGTATGTTTGGATATTTGGGAAATCATCACGCGGAAACGACTGAACGGATTTGCATGAAATTTGGTACGCAGATAGCTTATGGGCCAGATTGGTTAATAGGCAATTTTTTTAAAAGTTCCCACCTGTTAAAAAGTTTAATTTATTTAATATGCGGGAACGACTGAATGGATTTGCATGACATTTCGCACAGAGATAGCTTATGACCTATGTTGCAAGCACAGAACTTATGACCTACAGTGGAAAATAGGCGAATTTTTTGGAAGAGTTGCCACCTGTTAAAAAAGTTGTATTAAATTAATACGCGGACACGACTAAACGGATTTGCATGAAATTTTGCACACAGATAGCTTATGATCTAGGTTAGAAAGTTAAGAGTTGCCACCTGTTAGAAATGTTTAATTTAATTAATACGCGGAAATGAGTGAACTGATTTGCATGGAAGTTTACACACAGATAGCTTATGAGCTAGGTTGAAAAACAGGCTACTTTTTTTAAGAGTT
>NW_016157757.1:137764-141389 GCF_001687245.7 Rhagoletis zephyria | reverse complement strand
ATACGACGCGTGTACGTGTAACCTTCTTGGAGGTACCACGGCGGGTTTTAATATTTCCAACTCAAATTTAGTAACCTGGCCTTGATAAAATACCACTTCTCATTACTGTAGCAAATTCCTCAAGAGAGCTTTAGATTATAAGGCCGAACCCGGCTCACCCTTTTCCATTTAATGAAATTTATTCTGTCAGTACGGCACTTATAAAATAAATCTCCATAACAAATTTAAAATACTTGCAGAGATTTTCTAGCCTTCCAGAGATATGTATTAAGAAGTTTTTAGTATGTATGGGAGGCGACATGGCTCCTTTTTAATAACTCACATTTTTTCCATGAGCAATTCATACATTTTGCATTCACAACTCCATACCAAGTTCCAGTATTCTTCCACAAACACTTCCAGGGATACGTGGTAAGAAAAAGTAAATTTGTACTGGAAGTGCCACGCCCCTTTTTCTTATACCCCAAATCTTCTTCCATGAATTTAGAACTGATTTTACATACCCCAGTACCAAGTCCCAGTACTCTACCTTGAACACCTTTAGAGATAAGCAGTATAACACAGTAAATTTGTACGGGAGGAACCATGTCCCCTTTTCTAATAACGCAAATTTTCTCCATGAGTATGGAATTAATTTTGTATACACATCTGGGTGCCAAGTTCCAGTCCTCTGCAATAAACACCTCCAGAAATATGCAGCATAGAAAAATCAATTTGCATGGGAGTTGCCACACCACCTTTTTCAATAACACTGTGGAACAAATTCAGGTTAACAAAAGTTAGGTCGATTCTAAGAGTGCGGGGTGAAAATAGAGGCTAAATTACAAGACCCGTACCGCGGCGTTTTGTTTATGTTAGTTCGAATTTTTTTTTAATCGACCTTCGAATTTTGCAGTCAAATTCCGATTTTCAGCATATTGTTTATATGGTTTTTTTGGCTATAACTCGTCGACTAACTGATATTTTTTCAATCTGTTAAAGCCAAATTATTGCTAGAGGCCTGCGCAAAAATTAAAATTAAAAAAAAAAAATGATTTAGAAAATGTTTGTAGTGCTTATGAAGCGAAATGTTGGACATTTTTATTTTTTCATGCTTTTTGAACGAAATTATCGACCTTTCTGATGATGATGACGATGACCAAGATATTAGAGAGAGCAGTTATGTTGATCCACAGCCGCCTGCTAAACGGCAACTGGCCAAATCATTAATTTAATTTATTTAATTTTTTTACTTAAAACTTTTCATAACTAACATTTCAAAATTATATTTTTTTCCATATTTTTATAATTTGTTTTTCAATGTTTCTTCAAAACCAACACTGAAAAAATTGGTACATAAGAAATGAGAAGTAAATAAATATTAAGCTGGAAAACGCAGTTTTGTATTATGATTATTTTCTTTTCGAATCAAATTTATTGAAGAAACTGAGAAGCTTATTATAGATCAAACAGAAAGCAAAAACGACTTAGTTTTGTGGAAAATATGTCAAAAAGCATGAAAAAAAATTTCCAACATTTTGCTTCATAAGTACTACAAACATTTTCTAAATCAATTTTTTTTTTTAATTTTAATTGTTGCACAGGTCTCTAGGAATAATTTGGCTTTAACAGATTGAAAAAATATCAATTAGTCGACGAGTTATAGCCAAAAAACCATATAAACAATATGCTGAAAACCGGCATTTGGCTGCAAAGTTCGAAGGTCGATTAAAAAAAATTCGAACTAACATAAACAAACGCCGCGATACGGGTCTTCTAATTTAGCCTCTGTTTTCACCCCTCACTCTCAGAATCGACCTAACTTTTGCTAACCTGAATTTGTTCCACAGTGTAACTCTCATTTTTCTCCATGAGTATGGTATTAGTTTCACATACATACATACATATGTATTTCGATACCAAGCTTGAGTGCTTTACCCCAAACATTTGAAGAGATATGCAATATGAAACTTTCAGTCAGTATGTGAGGTGCTACGCCTCTTTTCCAAACCTGGAACCATTTTAAGGTAAACTTAGAGGGATTGATATCTTTCGTATGCCTAGCGCGCAGAGATTTTATAATTTTATAGTTTTGAACGGCCTAAATACCTTAACTCGCTTAAAAAATAACGAGCTATAACGAAATGGGCACAGAAATAAAATCTAACATCATTAAGTTATTTTTCATATTTGTATGAAAGCGCGGGATGAAACCCGCGGTTATAAGCTAGTATATGTATAAATGATGCAAGCGTGCTTCGCGTAAGTACATCCTTTCGTACATATGTACATATGTNTGTAAATGTGTGCGTGTGATAGCTAAAAAGTTGCGAAAGTGTGTGTAAAGCTGTCGAATTTGAGGGGAAACTGCTCAGCCATGGCTTGCAGGGTTCGTACATATGTACATATGTTTGTATGGATATATTTATGATGAAGCAAACGGGCTTCGTTGATGTACTGATGGGCATATGTATGTACTTATAGACAGCAATGTTTTCATGTATGTACATATGTTTCAATGGTTGTATATATATTTGTATGTATGTACAAATGTCATAAGCTGCTGTACTGATTGTCAAAAATTATGTGTTTGTTGTAAATTTGTTAATAATAATATCCCAACGGTTTTTACCCTCCATTCCCGCCCATCCGCACGAGGGGCGCAGTCCGCATGACGTACGGAACCAGTATTTTCAATTTTTGCGCCGAGTCACGATAGGCAGGAGTTTGTTAAGTGTCGCGATCTAAAACTGTTCAGTTACAGAACTAAATTCATCAGCCGATTTCATGTCTTTATTTTAATGATTCATCTATTGAGAGAGGACAGTATCAATTTCTTAATGCTGAAAAGTGGATCGGATATATCAAACGTGCTGGAATGAGAGTTAAAATCCTGGCATAAGCAATGGAGTGGGTCGTGCAATTCAAAATTAGTTTTACAAGCTTTCAGAAATAGGGGGCAAAAGTGTCTTGATACCCGGGAGGGAACACTAAGGCTAACTTCGCCAAGAAGAAGCGGACTTGAAATTGAGCCTGTTAGTAATTTAACTATAACAGTTAAGAAAGTCTAAGTTCGGGTGGAGCCGAACATTAAATACCCGGCGCAAGTATTAAATATATGTTTTTTCACCTTTCCGAAAGCTACCGCTAGATTGTAAGCCGGAGTGTATCAATTTTGAGTAAATTAGCGTCCTTAAATTTCGAAATATTGCAGTTTCAAGCATTTCTGAAATTTACCGTTATATGAAAAGCGGCCGTAATTTTAGTCCGAATTCAATAATTTTCAACGTTTTGCTTTTATGTGGCAAGCACAATAACCATACCGAGTTTGGTACAAATTGGTAGAACGGTTACCGAGATACATGTATGTGATCATAAGTGGGCGTTGCCACGCCCATTCTCCCAAAGTTTATCATAAACGTATTTCCTGGTTAAGAATTATTGCAAGCATCAATTGTGAATAAATTAGCTTTAATATTTACTGATTTATCGAAGATTTTCTATTTCTCTAAATTACGGTTATATGGGATGTGGGCGTGGTTATTGTCCGATTTTAAAAATTTATAATATTCTTATTTTTGGTCTGAAAGTTATTCTAAATATCAATTTTGAGTGAATTATCTTCAGTAGTTACTAAAATATCGCA
>NW_016157757.1:137462-137549 GCF_001687245.7 Rhagoletis zephyria | reverse complement strand
ATCTCGATTCGTTTTGGCTGTTACAAACAACCGTTATGTGAACAAAATTAATATACACTTGTGCACAAGTTCGCTCGGGTATAAAAA
>NW_016157757.1:127755-137271 GCF_001687245.7 Rhagoletis zephyria | reverse complement strand
TGGATTCCAAACCACCGAACCGTATTCCAGAATTGGCCTAACTAATGTTGTAAACAGGGTTTTAGTGATATAAGGGTCACAAAGAAGAAGGTTAAAATTAAGCTTAGGATCCATTGTGATACCAAGGTCCACAAAATTGTATACCTCTTCCAGGTTATGGTTACCTATTATATAAGAAACTGGCAGAACAGCTCTTCGCGAGAAGCACATTACTTTACATTTCTTAAGATTTAGAGGCATAAGATTTACTTTACACCAGTAAGCCATGCTGTTTAAGTCTGATTGTAGCAAAGACCTTTCTTCAATTGAAACGTACGATTTATAAAGTTTTACATCATCTGCATACATTAAAATTTTGGAGAATTTTATATCTGTAGAAATATCGTTTATAAAAAGCAAGAACAGAATCGGGCCTAGGTGGCTACCCTGAGGGACTCCTGAAGTAACATCAATGACGTCAGAGATAGTATTTTTAAACAATACCCTTTGTGATCTATCATAGAGGTATGAAGAGATCCAACGTAAAAAATTAGGTGGAAGACCAAGAAGATCAAGTTTGTAGATGAGCAATGAGTGGCACACTTTGTCAAATGCTTTACTGAAATCAGTATATATAACATCAACAGTTTTGCTTTCACTAAATGCTTTTGAGATATAGGATGTTAATTCAAGTAAATTTGTAGAAGTTGATTGGCCCTTGCAAAATCCATGTTGACTATTTGAAATGCTAGAAGAGATAGAATGCGTCAACTGATTTGTTATAATTGCTTCAAATAATTTAGGAATTGCAGAAAGCTTAGCTATTCCCCGGTAGTTCTCCACTGAAGATCTGCTACCGCTTTTATGTAACGGGGTTATGAACGATTCCTTCCATATAGTTGGAAAAACGCCCTCTTTAAGAGATAAATTAAATATCGCTGTTAACGGCTCATAGAGATAATCAGAACAATTTATAAGAATACAAGTAGGGATCTGGTCAGAACCATAACTGAAGGACTGCTTTAAGGATTTCAGATAAACTACTACATCATCGGGAGGTATTACTGGGATATTTATTGAGTTCATTGGACATAGTTTAAAAGGATAGTCAATGTTAGCATGTGAGTTAATGGAATAATTGGATTTAAAAAACTGAGCGAACATGTTAAAAATTGTTTGATTATCACCAGAGACGGTATTTTGATACATCATGGCGGAAGGAAACCCACGTACATTTCGCTTGGAGTTTACGAAGTCATAAAATGATTTGGGGTTACATATTATACGCCGTTTGATTTTACACAAGTAAGCTTTATAACACTTTTTGTTTAATTCAAAAAACTTATGACGCAAAAGTGAGTATTTTACATAGTATGAGTGTAAACCGGTTTTTTTGTGTAATCTAAAACAGTGCCCGCCAAAACGAGAAAAGTCTTAAAATGAGAATGTATTAGTTATGAAACAAAAAATGAGAATGTGTTGGTGGCAGAGCTGTAAAATTATTGAATCAACATAGTCTGCATTCACTCGGCATTCCTTTCAAAATGTTGATTGTTGGTTTGTATAAATAAAAACTTCATTCCTGAGTGGCTTAAAATATTTGAAAACAAACAAACTGTGTTTTGTTATTGAATGCTAGATTGCCATTCAGTATAGAATGTGAATGTTCAGCAGCATTCGCACTCACACATGATTGTATATTTAGAATGAATGCACACTTTTTTTTACCATTCAGTACCAATAATTTGTTCCCAGGGTTGATATATTTTATACTTTAAAGTTTGAACATATCTGGAATTGAAACAAAAACAAATATTTTATTTCCAAATCAACTTATCGCAACCGTAGAGCAAAACAGACACATTTTGACATTTTTAGACATTTTTTCGCAGAAGAATATACAAAATTGATTTATCACAATTATTTTTGTACTAAATATTTTTTTCACAGTATACAGTGATCCAGGTAGCCAAAACAAAAAATGTAAACATGCTTATTTGACATTTTGTTTGAATGTATTGATTGATATTTTTTCACAGTTGTCGTTTTCGTTAACCCAAATGAAATCCAATTTAAATATTTTCTTATAGTGAAAAATATTTTCAAGTCACATAAAATAAAATAACGAGAAACACGAAATTCCAAGCAAATGAAGCGTGAAGCGTTAGCAATTATGACCGGATGCAGTTCCTACATAAGTCAAACCGTGTTCTGAACACAACTTTGAGTGAATAATGGTGGGCTGACTTTGTAAAATGGTCCCACCGATTAGGCGGTAAAAGAAGTATTACTTCGCTTATGGTACAACTCTCCAATTTTCAAATGCACGTAATTTGTGTGTATTTGTTCAGCCGATTATTCACATTTGAAAGAGGATAATGCATGAATTAATGCAAGTAAAGACGGTTTATGCAGATAAGCGAGCGCGTTTGTTAACCGTATAAAATATATGTACGTATATACACATATATTCAGAATGACGAGATGAACTAGTTCAGCCCTCTCTGTTTGTAAACGCGCTAACTCGAACAAAATTTAGTTATTTTAACGAAAGTCGGTGTCGAAGTTACCTTTGGTATAATTTAGGTTAGTGTTAAATTTTGTCGAAATCTGCCAATAACCACGCCCACCTCCCACGTAGTAATTAACAATATTTTTGTTTTATTATAATTTGTTTTACGAATTTTGCTGTTCAAATTTACATTTCAAATATATCAACAAACATTTGTAGGTACTTTTGCACCAGTTGTTGCCTATGGGTTAATGACGAAAAAATCCTATATATTCACAACATTTCATGTATTAGTTTTCAAATAAGCATATTGTCAATGGCTGGTTTGCTGTATACTGTGATTTTTTTCAGTTTTCAAATATGAAAACTTTCAAAACAAAATTTCAGAAGGGTTCCTGTTTTTTTTAAAGGGGTTGAGGAGTTCCATTACTTTGAGCAACTTGTTTAATTAACTATTAATTTAAATGTTTCCTAAACATATTTACAACGCAGTTCTGCAAGAGGGTACCATAACTTTTTTTCAAATAACGTATATTTGGAACAACCAAAATTAATCGATATGGATAAATACATTTATGTTCGTATGTACTACTTATGTATGTATATATACATAAAAATGCTCAGAATAAAAAGAAAAGATGATTAGTCCATGTCCGTTTATTTGCGTATACGATAACTCTAGCAAAAGTTGAGATATCTCAACCAAATTCTGTACGAGGGTTTTTTTTTATCTAGGGCAGCAGGGTATTGAAAATGCAAAAGTCGAATAATAACCTGGTCCCTCTCATAAAATGGTAATTTCGAAAAATGCCAAAACTACAATATTTCCTTAATTACAGGAACCAAATTGCTAAAAAACTGCCATGTTTATTATTATAGTTTTGGAAAATGGACATGGGATATATTGCTAGCTTTAAACATCAATTTGCTCAAAACATACGTTTAGAACAGTGTGCAAGCTTCTACCACATGTGTGGTAGATCAACCACGTATTTTTTTTTTTAATTTGGGTGTCTACCACATCTACCACACAAGGCTTAAAATCTACCACATTTTTATACAGAAGATTTGTTTACAATTTCCACATAACTCTAGAATTTCAACTCAATTGTAATTCGAAATATAAAAATTAATCAATAAATTTTTAAAAAGGTACATCATAAATTTTGCTTTAAATATATCTGTGCCTTAACTTTCTAATATTTCAAAAATACGCCTATTTATATTTGCTAAAGTATTATGCAATGGGAAAATAATTTGGTCGATTATTTTGCATACAAATAAAATATTATTTTCTTCATGATTATATTCTCTAACTAGAAAACTAATGTTATACTTGTTTTTGCACCAATTGCGTGGAATCTGTACGATCCACTAGCAGTTATATTTCCCGATTTAATTTTTGAGTTGTGCTTCTTTTGACAACGGTGTGCGATATGTATACCCAATAAAATATGAATTGGAAAATCTACCACATCTTATTCAAATCTACCACATTTTTTTTAGATTCTACCACACTAAAATAAAAAGGGGTCTGCACACAGATTTGTTAAATCTTTTTTTGAGAAAAGTTGATAATTTGCAACTTATTGTAAATGGTAGAAACCACCACAAACCCACAAATCAGGTTTTAGAATCTTTATTAAATGCTTGACCCAATTGCGAAGAAAAAAGTACGAAGAAACTTGTATTCAGAATTTTTATAAATAAATAATAAAATGTATATATCTAAAGTTAGAAGTAGAAGCGCTTAAATTTGTTTACTTATTTTAACGTAGATATATAGGTATGTACATATGTAATAATTTCTGCACATACCTTTTATTGGTACATTGGTAATACTTATTTAGAAAGCTGACAATTTTCGAAACAGAGATGTAAAAATCGTTAATAATTAATTAATAAATATAATATATATAATTAATATTTTCATTTATTATAAATATTTATACAAATTTAAGTGAAACAAATTAATGATAACGCTCAATAAACTATTTTTCGTGTTGAAATTTTGAAATCTTTTCAATAAAATTCAACCTTGCGTATTTTTCAGTGGGTTTTGTGTATTTAGAATATTTATATCGATTGATTGGTACTGAATGAATGTGTGCACACATAGCATAAGCTGCATTCATCTGAATGCTTATTCAGTGTTAAAAGTTAATGTTTCGTCATTCAGTTTTTTCAATCTTTCTTTGAATATGTTAATGTGTGCAATCATATCTACTTTGAGTGAATGTAGAATTGGAAAATTATAAGCCACATTCCCCAACAAGGAAAAATTCAATGAAAACATAATAACATAAAATTGATGATTTTTAATTTCATATGATTTCACAGTTTTACAGCTCTGGTTGGTGGTAATGCACGGAAAAAATTTCTGTGTTGTATTACTTATTATAAAAACTTTGGTATATTTTTTTTGCCGTTTTTTTTATTGTGCGCTATTTTTTTTAGATCTAAACAACATCNAGAAACATATAATGAAAGTTAACGGCCCTAAGAAAGGAAAAAGTTGGTAAAATTTTGTATGTATTGTACAAAATTATTATTATTTTTTTATAATTTAATGGCCTTATTCATAAAAAATAAAGTAGGTTTAAAGGGCTTTATAAATTGACGTTTTCATATATTTTTCAATTTATAAACCTTTTATAAAGCTACTTTATTTTTTATGAATAAGGCCATAAGTGTGGATTTTTGAGCAAAAAAGACAACGTGCTTCGAGCACTCTGAATATTGAAAGAAAATTTCGTTGATTTGAAGTAGAAATAAAATAAAAATATATATATCTAATATATATTTATTTTAAAATTAGGTAAAACTTGACATTTAAGAACAATTTAAAATAACGATTAAACCAAAAGATAAATAACAAAACATATTGTATGTTTTAATTGAGGACTAGTCTGGTATTAAAAAAAAATACATAATTCACAAAGTTCTTTTAATATGAAGAAAAAACACGACTTGGTACAATATACATACCTATTTCTAGGGGTGTATGAACGAAAAATTGTGTTATAAAACTTTTAAATGAACAATCATTTATTCTGCTCAGTGTACCTACTTTGTTTAACAATAATGCGTCATCAACCTGCTTCGCCTATTGTTTGCATGCAACTAAATAAAATTTGTTGCTCTTCTACTTTTTCTGTTGACGTTCGGATTGTGTACGTGTAACAGGCTAACCTAATATTCACGCACGCCGCCAATTTATTGTCAAAAATTTCTCATGCACATGCAACTTGTATGAGATCAACCGAAATTGAACGGCGTGCGTATAAAGCTAACTCAATTTCCAATTTTTGTTCTGCGTGACATTTGACGTTTCGCTCAATGAAATCAAATGCAAACGCATGCAAGTCAATTTCGGGTGACGCAAAAAAAAACAAATTCGACTGCATGCGTACCAAAACGCAAGCCGCGAATATTAGGTTAGCCTGTAAGAAGCCGATTGTGTACATGTGAAAGGCCGAATATAGTTCGTTTCCCAGGAAAGTGTTTGGTGGGCACTGATCTAAAATAACGCGACTTTCTGTTTTTCAAATTTGTCAGTTCTTTAGTAAACCATAACTGTGTTTGCTCTTCAGGAACATACATGCGATTAGGCACATGCTTTTCAAATAATTTATGTAAAGTAAGGTTAAAAAGTGCAACGCTTTGTTCAATATTTTCTTTAAATGAAGGCCACGACAATTTAGACAATTCATTGTTAAGCATTTTAAAGTCGAAAAATCAAAGCGAATATTTGGTTCGTATGCTTGGGTACTGCAATTTTGACCATCACTTATAACTTCGTAAGATACCTCCATAGCAGGGTGGTAGACATCTTCGGGCAAAACTAGTGGATCACACTTATTTACAACGGACTTAGATGCATCATCAACATAATCAATATCTAATGCTTTACCAAACTTATTGTGAAGTACATTAACCTGAGTTAGGCAGAGTTCAGCCATCTCCTCTAAAAATACGTTGTTGCACACACTAGACGCGAAAGGTACGATATCATTGTCAATGATGTTCCATGATATGCTTGGTAAATTAAAATCACCCAACACAATCATTGAATCAGAGGGTTTAGTCAGTAAATTAACTGATTTCAGTAAAGAGATGAGTCGTGAATACACCAATGTGTCAGATCGGGGAGGGATATAGCATAGAGCTAAGTAAATAGACCCTTTTCCAGCCTGTACACGAATGCATTTGAACTCTACTGAATCAATGTGTGGAAGACTAACTTCTTCAGATGGTATTGAAGAGTCTACAGCGAAGAGTACGCCACCGCCGATTCTGTCCTCCCTATCTTGTCTATAGATATGATAATTATTTGGAAGAATCTCTGAATTGAAAATGTGAGGTTTCAGCCAAGTTTCAGTAAAAGAAAGAATATTATAATTACATTCAAGGCCTTTAAAGTATAAGTTCGTTAATTTAGTATTTAAGCCTCTTACATTTTGGTAATAAATACTTAAAGCAGATTTAATAATTAGTTTTTTGATTCAGTGTTATGACGGGGAATATTAGCTAAGTTATTTACTTTTTTGGGCCTATATTCGAATTCACGAACGAAAGCTCCGGGGGGCCAAAAAGAACTACTAAGCAGCGCATTAAAATTATCTAAATTTACGTCAATTTTAAATGAAGCAATATTTCTTTCGTAATTAAAATTAAATTTTCTGATGCTTAAGTCGACAGTTGTAATTTTTGATGAGATGTAAAGCT
The DNA here is from genome assembly GCF_001687245.7 of Rhagoletis zephyria. Lineage (NCBI taxonomy): Eukaryota > Metazoa > Arthropoda > Insecta > Diptera > Tephritidae > Rhagoletis > Rhagoletis zephyria. The sequence goes on along the minus strand of NW_016157757.1, from coordinate 130,052 downwards.
TTATATCGTCTTCGGTAGTGTCTCTCGAAAATCTAGAAACAAAGATTGACTTCTTTGGCGGAACCACAACTAGTTTTTTTGTATCAGACTGGAGTACCGGCGGAGGGGATTGAGTTACTGCGTTAGTAGTTGAGGATAGGGAAGGCGGTGGAGGCTTTGAAGATGATGCCACCACTTCAATGGGGGAAGGGGAAGATACTTCAGGCTCTTTATTATCCGAAGCAGATTTCGTTACACGGTCTTTTGAGGCTGAGGATTCTGATGCTGGAGGACACGGAGAGGATAAATTAATTAAGTCCGTCGGAAGATTATTCTGACGTGCAACGGCAGCAATTTCCTTAGATGGAATATGAAGACGCTTACGTTTAGACACACGGATATCCTTAACAGATTGCAAGGTATCTAAGCATTTGAATGATTTAAACATATTTTCATAATGCTTAAATTTTTCTGTCAGTACCGACAATTCTCTTCCTATTTCTGTAAAACCATTTCTGGTTTGCCTAAATAGCTTGAAAAGATCAACTTCGGTTGACCTGCACTTTACGCAAGACCAGCGAAGGCCCTTGCCATCATTAATAGCGTCCAGAATTCTTCCCGTCAAACCAGCACATTTCAGATGGTAAATACCATCACACAGCCAGCACGATAAGTAGCGTTCAGAATCGCTTTTAATTTGGCAAGTATCAAGATCGCACTTCATATTGAAAGATTTATGTAATACACTCGTTAATAAAAGACAAACAAAATAAATTATAACAATTAAGGAGCTGATGTAAATAGCTTTAAATAAATGTAGCGAACAGTTTGGGTATCACAGTAATTATGACACTTAATAAACGCAATGCAAACAGCTGTGACAAGAATTACTTGAAGAAGTAAACAAAAAGAGTACAACAAATGTGTAAAAACAAAATGAATTCAGTTAACTACAAAGGATACAACAACAATGATAGCAACAAATGACTCGGAAAAATTAGAATGTATGCTAGCGAAGTTTAATTAAATCTACTTTAATATAAAACCAATAACTTTCACTTAGCTTCAATTCTCTGTGTTGGGTGATTTTAATTTACCAAGCATATCATGGAACATCATTGACAATGATATCGTACCTTTCGCGTCTAGTGTGTGCAACAACGTATTTTTAGAGGAGATGGCTGAACTCTGCCTAACTCAGGTTAATGTACTTCACAATAAGTTTGGTAAAGCATTAGATATTGATTATGTTGATGATGCATCTAAGTCCGTTGTAAATAAGTGTGATCCACTAGTTTTGCCCGAAGATGTCTACCACCCTGCTATGGAGGTATCTTACGAAGTTATAAGTGATGGTCAAAATTGCAGTACCCAAGCATACGAACCAAATATTCGCTTTGATTTTTCGACTTTAAAATGCTTAACAATGAATTGTCTAAATTGTCGTGGCCTTCATTTAAAGAAAATATTGAACAAAGCGTTGCACTTTTTAACCTTACTTTACATAAATTATTTGAAAAGCATGTGCCTAATCGCATGTATGTTCCTGAAGAGCAAACACAGTTATGGTTTACTAAAGAACTGACAAATTTGAAAAACAGAAAGTCGCGTTATTTTAGATCAGTGCCCACCAAACACTTTCCTGGGAAACGAACTATATTCGGCCTTTCACATGTACACAATCGGCTTCTTACAGGCTAACCTAATATTCGCGGCTTGCGTTTTGGTACGCATGCCGTCGAATTTGTTTTTTTGCGTCACCCGAAATTGACTTGCATGCGTTTGCATTTGATTTCACTGAGCGAAGCGTCAAATCAAAATGTCACGCAGAACAAAAATTGGAAATTGAGTTAGCTTCATACGCACGCCGCTCAATTTCGGTTGATCTCATACAAGTTGCATGAGCATGAGAAATTTTTGACAATAAATTGGCGGCGTGCGTGAATATTAGGTTAGCCTGTTACACGTACACAATCCGAACGTCAACAGAAAAAGTAGAAGAGCAACAAATTTTATTTAGTTGCATGCAAACAATAGGCGAAGCAGGTTGATGACGCATTATTGTTAAACAAAGTAGGTACACTGAGCAGAATAAATGATTGTTCATTTAAAAGTTTTATAACACAATTTTTCGTTCATACACCCCTAGAAATAGGTATGTATATTGTACCAAGTCGTGTTTTTTCTTCATATTAAAAGAACTTTGTGAATTATGTATTTTTTTTTAATACCAGACTAGTCCTCAATTAAAACATACAATATGTTTTGTTATTTATCTTTTGGTTTATTCGTTACTTTAAATTGTTCTTAAATGTCAA
>NW_016157757.1:119954-127730 GCF_001687245.7 Rhagoletis zephyria | reverse complement strand
ATTTGAACACTTTTGGAGAAATAAGCTATTTAAACAAAAAATTCTTTTTCACCGAATAGTTACATTCATGGAAATATTCAACAGTTTTGTTTTTTTTTCTAAGGGCGTGTGTGAATCGGTAACAAAGTTCTGTGGGGAAAGCTGGTGAATAATATTTTTACTATGGGGAGACAGTTTTGCCAATCTGCTGTGTGAAATGAAATCTTTTTTGACAACAGTAAATTTTTGACAACCGCAGATTTATGCGCAATAAACTATTACAAATTGAGTGAAATTAATATTTTAAGAAAACATCTACCATCATTGATTGCAGTTCATCAACTTAAGCTTTTATTTTACGAAAAATTACACACAGCAGCAATCTTTGCAATTGTCAAAATTTTCTAAACATTTGTCAAAAATTTCACTAGCCTCATGCGATACTGAAATTTTATTCACCTCATACTTGTCAAAAATTTACTTGCTACTTTGTTACCGATTCACACACGCTCTCAGAGTCTTATTTCACCAAAATATAAAAAAAGGAAATTATTGAAGCTCCTGAAGCAATAAACTGGCATTGGTAATTATCTTCTTTTTAGTGTTTTCTGCATACAAAACTGGTTGAAATTCCGTAAATATTTAGCCTTACTTACCATTGTGCAATGATAAATTCACTAAAAAAACACAAAATAATTGCTTTTGTGAAGTAATTTCTTATGTCATTCCATCAATAACTTCCTACGCTTCTAACTGTAATACAATTAGGCAAGAAAAACTACTAATGTTAATATCGCGGAAAAATTAGAAAAAGTGGCATTCTGGAAAATTCGGAGGGCCAATATTATAATAGAAAGCCATGCTCATGCTGATAAAAATGTTCAAGTAAAGATTAAAAAAAAAATGCGTGTGTAACACCGTACACATGATAGAAGTTAAACTTCTTAAAAAAGTTGTGAGTACCAGGTACCTACTCACGAAATTTAATGTGTAAACATATGTTTACGGTTCGGCAAACCATTAGGCGATTGAGTTACATACATAAGTTTGGTTAGAAATCAAACAATAATTTCATTTCATCTTATTAATTTTCTGATATACATATAATTTATTTATTCATTTTCCGGTAACACCACCTTATATGAATTCGCGCTTCTAACATCCATAGGACCGGGTTGTAATGGAAGTAATTGTATATTTAACAAATAAATGAAAATGTTTATAATGCAATCAATAGATCCTTGCGAATTCGCGATTACCAAGGCACTAAGTAACGTACGCACTTTTGTTTGCAAAATTCATTTATTTAAGTTGAAAGAAGACAAATTCCTTTGTTCGGCATTTATTCTTACTCGCTTTCTATCTTTCATATATTCTTATCACGAATTCATATATTCATGTGGTAGCATGAGAATAAAAACATAAAAATTCCTTATAAATTAAAAGCATATGTAGATACCACATGTATGCGTAGTTCAATTCACGAAATCATTTCATCGATCTTAGTTAAAACTAAGTGCATAAACTCTATTTCGCGTTAATTGAAATCATGAAATGGTGTTCATTAATTCAGTTTCTACTCAAACGCATGAAATAATTTCATGAATTGGCCTAAGCATTATGGTAGTAAATGACAGAATGAATTACAACAAACACATCCTTTTGACTATAATGCAAGCCGAAAACGTTGGTTCAAATCAATCCGCAATCAAGTTGGACGTTTTGCCCACAAACATTGCAATTTTGCGAGCAGTCTCATTGTAAAATCTCATTTTTACAATTTCATAGTTTCGGCTTACATTTATAAAAGTCAACGAAAGGACGTACCTATTACGGCTGAGTTATCCATTTTTGGTTATTTAGTGTACAAAATAAACGCAAATTAAATGAGTTTGTACAACATGGCCATTAATGTAGCGATAAGTTGTACAACTTGCCAGAAAATCCAACTTTTTTGATCTTTCTTACAACCAAGACATAGATTAATTCAACAGGTCCACAAACGGTGCAATCTAGAGCAAAACAACACCAAGTTGAACCAACGGTCGCTACGTTTATGGCTTTCTTTAAGAAACATCGGACGAAAATTTCAACTGCTCCTGTAACACTACCTTATATAAGTTGGCCTTGCTATCATCCTCACATATGTTCATCAGAGTATACCAACGAAGGACAAGTTAATACAAGGAGATAGCGAGAGCACAAAACTACTCCAGAAAATTACAAGCACAATGACAAACAAACTAAGCTAAGCAAACGTCAAGCTGTGAGGTTGTACTTTATTGTGCTCTAATTTTGGCTTTCTACTTACTAAGTTCATTGTGCTAATTCTGTGTTAAAGTAGTGATAAAAAGTGCTTATGAGCATCATAGTGTGAAAGGTTTAGTCAGTAAATTAACTGATTTCAGTAAAGAGATGAGTCGTGAATACACCAATGTGTCAGATCGGGGAGGGATATAGCATAGAGCTAAGTAAATAGACCCTTTTCCAGCCTGTACACGAATGCATTTGAACTCTACTGAATCAATGTGTGGAAGACTAACTTCTTCAGATGGTATTGAAGAGTCTACAGCGAAGAGTACGCCACCGCCGATTCTGTCCTCCCTATCTTGTCTATAGATATGATAATTATTTGGAAGAATCTCTGAATTGAAAATGTGAGGTTTCAGCCAAGTTTCAGTAAAAGAAAGAATATTATAATTACATTCAAGGCCTTTAAAGTATAAGTTCGTTAATTTAGTATTTAAGCCTCTTACATTTTGGTAATAAATACTTAAAGCAGATTTAATAATTAGTTTTTTGATTCAGTGTTATGACGGGGAATATTAGCTAAGTTATTTACTTTTTTGGGCCTATATTCGAATTCACGAACGAAAGCTCCGGGGGGCCAAAAAGAACTACTAAGCAGCGCATTAAAATTATCTAAATTTACGTCAATTTTAAATGAAGCAATATTTCTTTCGTAATTGAAATTAAATTTTCTGATGCTTAAGTCGACAGTTCTAATTTTTGATAAGATATAAAGCTTTATATCGTCTTCAGTAGTGACTCTCGAAAATCTAGAAACAAAGATTGACTTCTTTGGCGGAACCACAACTAGTTTTTTTGTATCAGACTGGAGTACCGGCGGAGGGGATTGAGTTACTGCGTTAGTAGTTGAGGATAGGGAAGGCGGTGGAGGTTTTGAAGATGATGCCACCACTTCAATGGGGGAAGGGGAAGATACTTCAGGCTCTTTATTATCTGATGCAGATTTCGTTACACGGTCTTTTGAGCCTGAGGATTCTGATGCTGGAGGACACGGATAGGATAAATTACTTAAGTCCGTCGGAAGATTATTCTGACGTGCCCGGCAGTAATTTCCTTAGATGGACTATGAAGACGCTTAAGTTTAGATACACGGATATCCTTAACAGATTGCAAGGTATCTAAGCATTTGAATGATTTAAACATATTTTCATAATGCTTAAATTTTTCTGTCAGTACCAACAATTCCCTTCCTACTTCTGTAAAACCATTTCTGGTTTGCCTAAATAGCTTGAAAAGATCAACTTCGGTTGACCTACACTTTACCCAAGACCAGCGAAGGCCCTTGCCATCATTAATAGCATCCAGAGTTCTTCCTGTCAAACCAGCACATTTCAGATGGTAAATACCATCACACAGCCAGCACGATAAGTAGCGTTCAGAATCGATTTTAATTTGGCAAGTATCAAGATCGCACTTCATATTGAAAGATTTATGTAATACACTCGTTAATAAAAGACAAACAAAATAAATTATAACAATTAAGGAGCTGATGTAAATTGCTTTAAATAAATGTAGCGAACAGTTTGAGTATCACAGTAATTATGACACTTAATAAACGCAATGCAAACAGCTGTGACAAGAATTACTTGAAAAAGTAAACAAAAAGAGTACAACAAATGTGTAAAAACAAAATGAATTCAGTTAACTACAAAGGATACAACAACAATGATAGCAACAAATGACTCGGAAAAATTAGAATGTATGCTAGCGAAGTTTAATTAAATCTACTTTAATATAAAACCAATAACTTTCACTTAGCTTCAATTTTTCACACTATGATGCTCATAAGCACTTTTTATCACTACTTTAACACAGAATTAGCACAATGAACTTAGTAAGTAGAAAGCCAAAATTAGAGCACAATAAAGTACAACCTCACAGCTTGACGTTTGCTTAGCTTAGTTTGTTTGTCATTGTGCTTGTAATTTTCTGGAGTAGTTTTGTGCTCTCGCTATCTCCTTGTATTAACTTGTCCTTCGTTGGTATACTCTGATGAACATATGTGAGGATGATAGCAAGGCCAACTTATATAAGGTAGTGTTACAGGAGCAGTTGAAATTTTCGTCCGATGTTTCTTAAAGAAAGCCATAAACGTAGCGACCGTTGGTTCAACTTGGTGTTGTTTTGCTCTAGATTGCACCGTTTGTGGACCTGTTGAATTAATCTATGTCTTGGTTGTAAGAAAGATCAAAAAAGNTGGTTTGCCTAAATAGCTTGAAAAGATCAACTTCGGTTGACCTACACTTTACCCAAGACCAGCGAAGGCCCTTGCCATCATTAATAGCATCCAGAGTTCTTCCTGTCAAACCAGCACATTTCAGATGGTAAATACCATCACACAGCCAGCACGATAAGTAGCGTTCAGAATCGATTTTAATTTGGCAAGTATCAAGATCGCACTTCATATTGAAAGATTTATGTAATACACTCGTTAATAAAAGACAAACAAAATAAATTATAACAATTAAGGAGCTGATGTAAATTGCTTTAAATAAATGTAGCGAACAGTTTGAGTATCACTAGCGATAAGTTGTACAACTTGCCAGAAAATCCAACTTTTTTGATCTTTCTTACAACCAAGACATAGATTAATTCAACAGGTCCACAAACGGTGCAATCTAGAGCAAAACAACACCAAGTTGAACCAACGGTCGCTACGTTTATGGCTTTCTTTAAGAAACATCGGACGAAAATTTCAACTGCTCCTGTAACACTACCTTATATAAGTTGGCCTTGCTATCATCCTCACATATGTTCATCAGAGTATACCAACGAAGGACAAGTTAATACAAGGAGATAGCGAGAGCACAAAACTACTCCAGAAAATTACAAGCACAATGACAAACAAACTAAGCTAAGCAAACGTCAAGCTGTGAGGTTGTACTTTATTGTGCTCTAATTTTGGCTTTCTACTTACTAAGTTCATTGTGCTAATTCTGTGTTAAAGTAGTGATAAAAAGTGCTTATGAGCATCATAGTGTGAAAAATTGAAGCTAAGTGAAAGTTATTGGTTTTATATTAAAGTAGATTTAATTAAACTTCGCTAGCATACATTCTAATTTTTCCGAGTCATTTGTTGCTATCATTGTTGTTGTATCCTTTGTAGTTAACTGAATTCATTTTGTTTTTACACATTTGTTGTACTCTTTTTGTTTACTTTTTCAAGTAATTCTTGTCACAGCTGTTTGCATTGCGTTTATTAAGTGTCATAATTACTGTGATACTCAAACTGTTCGCTTACATTTATTTAAAGCAATTTACATCAGCTCCTTAATTGTTATAATTTATTTTGTTTGTCTTTTATTAACGAGTGTATTACATAAATCTTTCAATATGAAGTGCGATCTTGATACTTGCCAAATTAAAATCGATTCTGAACGCTACTTATCGTGCTGGCTGTGTGATGGTATTTACCATCTGAAATGTGCTGGTTTGACAGGAAGAACTCTGGATGCTATTAATGATGGCAAGGGCCTTCGCTGGTCTTGGGTAAAGTGTAGGTCAACCGAAGTTGATCTTTTCAAGCTATTTAGGCAAACCAGAAATGGTTTTACAGAAGTAGGAAGGGAATTGTTGGTACTGACAGAAAAATTTAAGCATTATGAAAATATGTTTAAATCATTCAAATGCTTAGATACCTTGCAATCTGTTAAGGATATCCGTGTATCTAAACTTAAGCGTCTTCATAGTCCATCTAAGGAAATTACTGCCGGGCACGTCAGAATAATCTTCCGACGGACTTAAGTAATTTATCCTATCCGTGTCCTCCAGCATCAGAATCCTCAGGCTCAAAAGACCGTGTAACGAAATCTGCATCAGATAATAAAGAGCCTGAAGTATCTTCCCCTTCCCCCATTGAAGTGGTGGCATCATCTTCAAAACCTCCACCGCCTTCCCTATCCTCAACTACTAACGCAGTAACTCAATCCCCTCCGCCGGTACTCCAGTCTGATACAAAAAAACTAGTTGTGGTTCCGCCAAAGAAGTCAATCTTTGTTTCTAGATTTTCGAGAGTCACTACTGAAGACGATATAAAGCTTTATATCTTATCAAAAATTAGAACTGTCGACTTAAGCATCAGAAAATTTAATTTCAATTACGAAAGAAATATTGCTTCATTTAAAATTGACGTAAATTTAGATAATTTTAATGCGCTGCTTAGTAGTTCTTTTTGGCCCCCCGGAGCTTTCGTTCGTGAATTCGAATATAGGCCAAAAAAAGTAAATAACTTAGCTAATATTCCCCGTCATAACACTGAATCAAAAAACTAATTATTAAATCTGCTTTAAGTATTTATTACCAAAATGTAAGAGGCTTAAATACTAAATTAACGGGCTTATACTTTAAAGGCCTTGAATGTAATTATAATATTCTTTCTTTTACTGAAACTTGGCTGAAACCTCACATTTTCAATTCAGAGATTCTTCCAAATAATTATCATATCTATAGACAAGATAGGGAGGACAGAATCGGCGGTGGCGTACTCTTCGCTGTAGACTCTTCAATACCATCTGAAGAAGTTAGTCTTCCACACATTGATTCAGTAGAGTTCAAATGCATTCGTGTACAGGCTGGAAAAGGGTGTATTTACTTAGCTCTATGCTATATCCCTCCCCGATCTGACACATTTTTGTATTCACGACTCATCTCTTTACTGAAATCAGTTAATTTACTGACTAAACCCTCTGTGTTGGGTGATTTTAATTTACCAAGCATATCATGGAACATCATTGACAATGATATCGTACCTTTCGCGTCTAGTGTGTGCAACAACGTATTTTTAGAGGAGATGGCTGAACTCTGCCTAACTCAGGTTAATGTACTTCACAATAAGTTTGGTAAAGCATTAGATATTGATTATGTTGATGATGCATCTAAGTCCGTTGTAAATAAGTGTGATCCACTAGTTTTGCCCGAAGATGTCTACCACCCTGCTATGGAGGTATCTTACGAAGTTATAAGTGATGGTCAAAATTGCAGTACCCAAGCATACGAACCAAATATTCGCTTTGATTTTTCGACTTTAAAATGCTTAACAATGAATTGTCTAAATTGTCGTGGCCTTCATTTAAAGAAAATATTGAACAAAGCGTTGCACTTTTTAACCTTACTTTACATAAATTATTTGAAAAGCATGTGCCTAATCGCATGTATGTTCCTGAAGAGCAAACACAGTTATGGTTTACTAAAGAACTGACAAATTTGAAAAACAGAAAGTCGCGTTATTTTAGATCAGTGCCCACCAAACACTTTCCTGGGAAACGAACTATATTCGGCCTTTCACATGTACACAATCGGCTTCTTACAGGCTAACCTAATATTCGCGGCTTGCGTTTTGGTACGCATGCCGTCGAATTTGTTTTTTTGCGTCACCCGAAATTGACTTGCATGCGTTTGCATTTGATTTCACTGAGCGAAGCGTCAAATCAAAATGTCACGCAGAACAAAAATTGGAAATTGAGTTAGCTTCATACGCACGCCGCTCAA
>NW_016157757.1:119412-119929 GCF_001687245.7 Rhagoletis zephyria | reverse complement strand
CATTAATGGCCATGTTGTACAAACTCATTTAATTTGCGTTTATTTTGTACACTAAATAACCAAAAATGGATAACTCAGCCGTAATAGGTACGTCCTTTCGTTGACTTTTATAAATGTAAGCCGAAACTATGAAATTGTAAAAATGAGATTTTACAATGAGACTGCTCGCAAAATTGCAATGTTTGTGGGCAAAACGTCCAACTTGATTGCGGATTGATTTGAACCAACGTTTTCGGCTTGCATTATGTCAAAAGGATGTGTTTGTTGTAATTCATTCTGTCATTTACTACCATAATGCTTAGGCCAATTCATGAAATTNTTTAAATAAATGTAGCGAACAGTTTGAGTATCACAGTAATTATGACACTTAATAAACGCAATGCAAACAGCTGTGACAAGAATTACTTGAAAAAGTAAACAAAAAGAGTACAACAAATGTGTAAAAACAAAATGAATTCAGTTAACTACAAAGGATACAACAACAATGATAGCAACAAATGACTCGGAAAAATTAGAA
>NW_016157757.1:108881-119387 GCF_001687245.7 Rhagoletis zephyria | reverse complement strand
TGACGTTTGCTTAGCTTAGTTTGTTTGTCATTGTGCTTGTAATTTTCTGGAGTAGTTTTGTGCTCTCGCTATCTCCTTGTATTAACTTGTCCTTCGTTGGTATACTCTGATGAACATATGTGAGGATGATAGCAAGGCCAACTTATATAAGGTAGTGTTACAGGAGCAGTTGAAATTTTCGTCCGATGTTTCTTAAAGAAAGCCATAAACGTAGCGACCGTTGGTTCAACTTGGTGTTGTTTTGCTCTAGATTGCACCGTTTGTGGACCTGTTGAATTAATCTATGTCTTGGTTGTAAGAAAGATCAAAAAAGTTGGATTTTCTGGCAAGTTGTACAACTTATCGCTACATTAATGGCCATGTTGTACAAACTCATTTAATTTGCGTTTATTTTGTACACTAAATAACCAAAAATGGATAACTCAGCCGTAATAGGTACGTCCTTTCGTTGACTTTTATAAATGTAAGCCGAAACTATGAAATTGTAAAAATGAGATTTTACAATGAGACTGCTCGCAAAATTGCAATGTTTGTGGGCAAAACGTCCAACTTGATTGCGGATTGATTTGAACCAACGTTTTCGGCTTGCATTATGTCAAAAGGATGTGTTTGTTGTAATTCATTCTGTCATTTACTACCATAATGCTTAGGCCAATTCATGAAATTATTTCATGCGTTTGAGTAGAAACTGAATTAATGAACACCATTTCATGATTTCAATTAACGCGAAATAGAGTTTATGCACTTAGTTTTAACTAAGATCGATGAAATGATTTCGTGAATTGAACTACGCATACATGTGGTATCTACATATGCTTTTAATTTATAAGGAATTTTTATGTTTTTATTCTCATGCTACCACATGAATATATGAATTCGTGATAAGAATATATGAAAGATAGAAAGCGAGTAAGAATAAATGCCGAACAAAGGAATTTGTCTTCTTTCAACTTAAATAAATGAATTTTGCAAACAAAAGTGCGTACGTTACTTAGTGCCTTGGTAATCGCGAATTCGCAAGGATCTATTGATTGCATTATAAACATTTTCATTTATTTGTTAAATATACAATTACTTCCATTACAACCCGGTCCTATGGATGTTAGAAGCGCGAATTCATATAAGGTGGTGTTACCGGAAAATGAATAAATAAATTATATGTATATCAGAAAATTAATAAGATGAAATGAAATTATTGTTTGATTTCTAACCAAACTTATGTATGTAACTCAATCGCCTAATGGTTTGCCGAACCGTAAACATATGTTTACACATTAAATTTCGTGAGTAGGTACCTGGTACTCACAACTTTTTTAAGAAGTTTAACTTCTATCATGTGTACGGTGTTACACACGCATTTTTTTTTTAATCTTTACTTGAACATTTTTATCAGCATGAGCATGGCTTTCTATTATAATATTGGCCCTCCGAATTTTCCAGAATGCCACTTTTTCTAATTTTTCCGCGATATTAACATTAGTAGTTTTTCTTGCCTAATTGTATTACAGTTAGAAGCGTAGGAAGTTATTGATGGAATGACATAAGAAATTACTTCACAAAAGCAATTATTTTGTGTTTTTTTAGTGAATTTATCATTGCACAATGGTAAGTAAGGCTAAATATTTACGGAATTTCAACCAGTTTTGTATGCAGAAAACACTAAAAAGAAGATAATTACCAATGCCAGTTTATTGCTTCAGGAGCTTCAATAATTTCCTTTTTTTATATTTTGGTGAAATAAGACTCTGAGAGCGTGTGTGAATCGGTAACAAAGTAGCAAGTAAATTTTTGACAAGTATGAGGTGAATAAAATTTCAGTATCGCATGAGGCTAGTGAAATTTTCGACAAATGTTTAGAAAATTTTGACAATTGCAAAGATTGCTGCTGTGTGTAATTTTTCGTAAAATAAAAGCTTAAGTTGATGAACTGCAATCAATGATGGTAGATGTTTTCTTAAAATATTAATTTCACTCAATTTGTAATAGTTTATTGCGCATAAATCTGCGGTTGTCAAAAATTTACTGTTGTCAAAAAAGATTTCATTTCACACAGCAGATTGGCAAAACTGTCTCCCCATAGTAAAAATATTATTCACCAGCTTTCCCCACAGAACTTTGTTACCGATTCACACACGCCCTTAGAAAAAAAAACAAAACTGTTGAATATTTCCTGAATGTAACTATTCGGTGAAAAAGAATTTTTTGTTTAAATAGCTTATTTCTCCAAAAGTGTTCAAATGGCATACAGTGAAACCCGCTTAAGTACCCAACCCGCTTAAGTAACCAACATTTTTGGACACCGTAAATTTTTTAATGTATTCTGAAGAAAATCCCTCTTTTAAGTACCTCCCCGCTTATGTACCCAACCCGCCTAAGTACCCACATTTTTCGTACCCCATTTACCATTTTACTTATAATTTTCCCCTTTTAAGTGCTTTTTTTAAATTTCCTAAAACATTTACATATTTTGAAGCTCAGTGGCAGCGCTACACACCTTCGGCAAAAAAATTATAAAAATATCAACGGTAATTTTTAGCCACTTGAAACTTGCACATTATTACACTACAATTGAATGGGCTATAAAACTCTATACTCAAAAAACACATCTGAAAAAAAAATTAAATTTTTATTTTTATTTTTTTGTTAAATGTATTTCTTCCGCCTTATTATGGGCTTTGATTGTGGATTTTAAACATTAATGTGCAACGTATAAAAAAACAAAAAAAAATAAGTAAACATTTTTCTTTTTGATTATAGCATTGAAAAAAATTTTTATTTTTACATAAAACCATATGTACCCAAATGGGCGTAATGGGCTACTTATGCGTACGAACTCTAGATAGTCTAACGCTCGAGCAATATGATACATTGACATTGAAAATGTATGAAATTGTATATTTTCTAAAGAGGAAAGGTGTGTAAAAAACAAAAAAAATATGACTAAATGATATTAACTTTACTAAAAGTCTGAAATCATGAAAATCCCTTCAAGGAAATGGCAGAATTGAACTTTGTTCCAAGTTCTCATGGGAAATCTGCTTGAGACGGGATTGGAGGAAATTTTAAGAGACAACTCCTGATATTACAACAAATTCGTACACCCGAAGCTCTCTACCAATGGGGTGCTGTATGTTTCCAATGGGATGCCTGTAAAAAATAAATGCAACTAACTTTCCAGTGGACTTTATTTCGACTATGACTACGTGCCAGTTACTTTAATCCTATTTTGAGCTAGTTTAAAAGGTTAAATAACATCAAGTTAGTGAACTTTATATCCTTATTTAACGAATCTTTAAATTAATAAATAATTTTTTTTCTTTTTATTACTTATTGTTGGTTCTTTTAAACTAACATTTTATTACTCATTTATTTTATATATATTTTTTTTTACACACCTTTCCTTTTTCTTGTTTTGATAAAAGAGCTAACCTGGAAGCTATAACTGGAGGTCTAATATTATTTTGCAATGAGTGTTGTTGATGTTTCGGTTTCATTGCAAAAGAATATTAGACCTCCAATGATAGCTTCAAGGTTAGTCCTGATATTAAAACAAGAACAAGGAAAGTTGTGTAAACAAAAAAATCCTAATGAGTAATTAAGTTACAGTTTAAAAGAAAACCACTAACACACTTTTATTACAATAAGAACTAAAAAGAAAACATTATTTATTGGTTTAAAGATTCGTTAAAGAAGGATATGAAGTTCCCTAACTTGATGTTATTTAACTTTTTAAACTAGCTTAAAGTAGGATTAAAGTAATTGGCACGTAATCATAGTCGAAATAAAGTCTAGTGAAAGGTTAGTTGCAGTTATTTTTCACAGGCATCCCATTGGAAACATACAGCACCGCATTGGTAAAGAGCTTCGGGTGTACGAATTTGTTGTAATATCAGGAGTTGTCCCTTAAACTTTCCTTCAATCCCGTCTCAAGCAGATTTCCCATCTGAACTTGCAACTTGAAGTTGCATTCTGCCATTTCCTTGAAGGGATTTTCATGATTTCAGAACTTTAGTAAAGTTAATATCATTTATTCATATTGTTTTTTTTTTTTGCACACCTTTCCTCTTTCAAAAATATACAATTTCATAAAATTTCAATGTCTATTTATCATATTGCTCAAGCGTTAGACGATCTAGAATCCAAACGCATAAGTAGCCCATTACGCCCATTTGGGTACTTAAAGTTGACGTTATAGACAATGTTTTTATGTAAAAATAAAATTTTTTAAAAATGCTATAATCAAAAAAAATTAAAAAGAATAATGTTTACTTAATATTTTTTTGTTTTTTATACGTTGCACATTAATGTTAAAAATGTACAATTAAAGCCCATAATAAGGCGGAAGAAATAAATTTTTTTTCATTAAGTTTCGTTTTCTTAAAATTTAGGTCCATGTAAATAGGCAACCCTACGTCATATCGGCAAAATAAGCTGCACGTATATTCACGTCACCTAGACCTTCAATCTATTCAACTTTAATCCAAATCCTGAGAGGTCGCGCACAGAGGTGCCGCGGTGACATGAAATTGTATACTCAAAATCTTGCTAATAAATCCATCTAAAAAGGTTTAAATTTTTACAAAAGTTTGCAAATTTTTTTTTAAATATCGCATAAAGTTTGAAACTTAGATTTATACGACTTTTGTTAAAGAGTAAACCATGTCTACAAAAAAAAACTAAAATTAAATGATAAAAAATATTTTGTTAAAACTCGTCAATATGTGGTGCGTTTATAATTTTGACACGGAGCTTGGACAGTAAATACGGTAAGTCAATTAAAAATTTGATAACCTAAAATATAGGCATTTTGTATCTATTACATTGTTGTAACAACAGGTGAACACTTTGTAAACCCAGCATATAACGAAAAAATAAAACTTGAGAACAAGTAAATTTTTCTTCTAAAAATTCGCAGGCTGGAGACTCATTTCATTTTAATGTCTGGTTATCACTACCTCCCAGTTTATGTCACTACCTCCGGTTTGTGTTAACCGGATATTAAACGGGCCTTAATAAATTGTTGTCGTTTGACAGCGTGAAACTCTCTGCAGAGCGTTTGCGATTCGGTTTCAGCCTTCTACGCAAAAATTTGTTGATCAAATAATTTGGTGTTAAAGACATATGTAAATCGGGAAAGCGCTCTAGCAACGTTACAAAAATTTTAATTTCCTGTGCATTCGTCTTAAGCATACATAGTGTGTACAAATGTGTAGATATACATATCATCGATGTTTTTACAAAACCGCCCATCGACCAATTGCAAAACCGCGTATCTTACGGCGGTTTTTATTTGAAGGCATCGCCTTGATAGGCGGTATTTTTTCTAGCTATTATTTTACAAATCTGATGTTTTTATTACCGATTTTACGATTCGTATGCATAAATCTCGATAACTGGAGTTAAGGGTTACCAATTCTCATTTTTGTCACAATGGCGATTTAGGCGGTTTTGCAACTGGTCTATGTAGTTAACATGCATACATATGTTTCCACAGTATGCTATATATTCTTGCAATACTGGATATAAATACTACTTCGTTCGAAAGAAGGTATGCCTTTCTTATGTGTGTATAAATTTCCAAACAATTCGTTACTTGCTGTCTCCACAGGCAAAAGTTTTTATCTTGATAATGTTATCAGGCAAAATTTTGCCCATGGAGACCGCATATTGCTCTTGGCAAGCAATAATTATCAGAGCTTTTATCTTGATAAATATTGCCAGCAATTTGGTACTTTGACAGCTACATTTTCGTTTGCGCGATAGCTTCGTGGAGATAACATTATCGATATTTCAATATAAAAGCAAAAATTGAACTGTTTTCTATTAAAATATGTGTTATTATTTTCTTGGGTGTGAAATAGCATACTTTTTAAACTTTTTAATTGATGAAATCCGGCAAAAATTGCCATCTTATAAATGCTTTTATCAAGATAAAAAATGCCCACGCACAAATATTGCCGCTGATAAAATTTTTATCAGGCAATAAAAATGACAGTTGGTAGGCAAAAACTTTTGCCTGTGGAGACGGGCCGTTAAGAACTCTAGATACAGAACAAACATAAAACCTAAATGTATACTATGCACTTATCTTAGCTTTAAATTTTAATGTTTTCGCAGCTCCCTATGTTTATCTTCAAATTAAGCCTGCGTAATCACACGATTTATACATTTGCACAGATTTTTATATTTTGGCAGGTACAGAGTGGTGTTGTTCGAAAATTCTTTTATTGAGTTGAACTCAAATTTCTAAACAACACATCTCTGTGAATTCCAAAATGTACAAATGTACAAGTCATGTGATCTTCGCTTAACAGCTTCTTTACAGCGTGTTCACTACTGATCGTGATAGCAGATGCAATTTGCCGTCGCAACTAAGAAGTATAGTTTTAGGAACTGGTATGATAGTCTCCGTTGTGAATACTTTAATAATAATAATAATTATAATAGATTGGCGCTTACACATATGTTAGTGTTTGGCAGAGCTTCTCCTCCGGGACCTACAGTTTTACGGCGACTCCGAACGGCGATTGTATTTTTACGAGAAGCTGTTTTTCATGGAAGAAATACACTCTGAGGTTTGCCATTGCCTGCCGAGGGGCGACCACTGTTAAAAAAAACCTTTTTTCTTAATTTTTTGCGACGTTGCTTTGACCAGGGCTTGAACCCAGGCCCTGCGGAGTGGAAGCGAGCACTGCTTACCACTACACCAAAGCGGCATAATTGCCCTGCAGAAAAATTTAGAGACAGTCTGTTTTTTTTTTTTTATAGAATACTAGCCAATGCCCGCTTACTTCGCGGCGCCTAATAAGAACTTTTGCGTTGGCCAATGCAAAAGAGCGTTTAAAAGCAAAAATTGACTGGAAAGTCACAATTTTTGGTTAAAGGTGAAACCATTAAAGCGCTGTATCCTCCTCACATATATTTAGGCCAATAATAGTAACGCTGTGATACCATATGGAATACGAATCCCTTTCGGTGTGATGGGCTTTACCGATGGTCTTATTTCCACCTGTGAGATCTCTGCCAAGCATGCGTAATCTTTTTCTATGATCTTGCAATTACAACATTGGTACGATGCGTATGCCAATAAAAGTTCTTTAAAGAAAACTCAAGAGCACAGAAGTGCGTTTTCTGTTTTAGGAGGGCCAAGAATCCTAGCTGTCCCACAGGATGAAAACTTTTCCGGTACATTGGCTAAATGAGTCCTGTGATCTCTGTAATATCTTTCAAATTAAGCAATTGATATACCTACGGTGATCTTTCCTTGTTAATTCGTTTTACAATTGGTGGTA
The DNA here is from genome assembly GCF_001687245.7 of Rhagoletis zephyria. Classification (NCBI taxonomy): domain Eukaryota; kingdom Metazoa; phylum Arthropoda; class Insecta; order Diptera; family Tephritidae; genus Rhagoletis; species Rhagoletis zephyria. The sequence goes on along the minus strand of NW_016157757.1, from coordinate 112,095 downwards.
ATATTTATGAACTGATTTCTAGGTAGATGTAAGATCGCATGATCGTGCATGAAGGCGTCAGACAAACTTAACCCCATCCTTCATTGAGACATCTGAAAACTAAATTCTTATAACTCNGATAGTCTCCGTTGTGAATACTTTAATAATAATAATAATTATAATAGATTGGCGCTTACACATATGTTAGTGTTTGGCAGAGCTTCTCCTCCGGGACCTACAGTTTTACGGCGACTCCGAACGGCGATTGTATTTTTACGAGAAGCTGTTTTTCATGGAAGAAATACACTCTGAGGTTTGCCATTGCCTGCCGAGGGGCGACCACTGTTAAAAAAAACCTTTTTTCTTAATTTTTTGCGACGTTGCTTTGACCAGGGCTTGAACCCAGGCCCTGCGGAGTGGAAGCGAGCACTGCTTACCACTACACCAAAGCGGCATAATTGCCCTGCAGAAAAATTTAGAGACAGTCTGTTTTTTTTTTTTTATAGAATACTAGCCAATGCCCGCTTACTTCGCGGCGCCTAATAAGAACTTTTGCGTTGGCCAATGCAAAAGAGCGTTTAAAAGCAAAAATTGACTGGAAAGTCACAATTTTTGGTTAAAGGTGAAACCATTAAAGCGCTGTATCCTCCTCACATATATTTAGGCCAATAATAGTAACGCTGTGATACCATATGGAATACGAATCCCTTTCGGTGTGATGGGCTTTACCGATGGTCTTATTTCCACCTGTGAGATCTCTGCCAAGCATGCGTAATCTTTTTCTATGATCTTGCAATTACAACATTGGTACGATGCGTATGCCAATAAAAGTTCTTTAAAGAAAACTCAAGAGCACAGAAGTGCGTTTTCTGTTTTAGGAGGGCCAAGAATCCTAGCTGTCCCACAGGATGAAAACTTTTCCGGTACATTGGCTAAATGAGTCCTGTGATCTCTGTAATATCTTTCAAATTAAGCAATTGATATACCTACGGTGATCTTTCCTTGTTAATTCGTTTTACAATTGGTGGTAATATTTATGAACTGATTTCTAGGTAGATGTAAGATCGCATGATCGTGCATGAAGGCGTCAGACAAACTTAACCCCATCCTTCATTGAGACATCTGAAAACTAAATTCTTATAACTCAAACATAGGGCCAAAGCAGACCAACCACACGGGGTTTCTATAGATTTCGGCTGCAGCGCCATTTATTGAATTTTCTGCAAAACCATTGCTTACCATAAAATGAATACGTGTTATGGATTTCGACCTCGGCTCCAGCAGCACTCATCGGGTCAATTTTTATAAAAGTATTTTTCATCATACGGGTACATAGCTCACATTTAAAATTTGAACGAAATCGGTTAATAAATACGATTTTTATAAGTAATACTACTCCAGCACCACCCAGCGAGTTTTATAGTAGAATGTAATATGACCATATATGGGTAAGGCTGGCAAATAAAAATGCATTCCGACCAAGCTATATCGAAATGCACGCATTTTTTTATAGATATACGCAGAAATGTTTATTACAGAAGTTGTTGTTAAAAAATGTTCGTCCACGCAGCGCAGAAATTGCTTAAATGTTCAATTTTTCATAAAAAAATTATTGGAAAGCAAAAAAAAATATTTTTGTAACGCAAATAATTTAATTGTATAGTTAAATGTTTTTTAAATCTGCACCAAAAAAAATTTTCATTCGGACACTTACTTTCAAAGAAAAATAAAAAATTCCAAAACACTGCAAAAATGTTCAATTGTTGATTAAAAAAAACTGTTTGGAATTTTGCAACAAAATTTACACAATTCAGTGGTTTTTGATGCATTGTATTTGTAATATATGCATCAGTGCTAAGTTTCAGTTCCCCAGCGTAATTGGTTTTAGAGATATTGTTTANTCTCTGCCAAGCATGCGTAATCTTTTTCTATGATCTTGCAATTACAACATTGGTACGATGCGTATGCCAATAAAAGTTCTTTAAAGAAAACTCAAGAGCACAGAAGTGCGTTTTCTGTTTTAGGAGGGCCAAGAATCCTAGCTGTCCCACAGGATGAAAACTTTTCCGGTACATTGGCTAAATGAGTCCTGTGATCTCTGTAATATCTTTCAAATTAAGCAATTGATATACCTACGGTGATCTTTCCTTGTTAATTCGTTTTACAATTGGTGGTAATATTTATGAACTGATTTCTAGGTAGATGTAAGATCGCATGATCGTGCATGAAGGCGTCAGACAAACTTAACCCCATCCTTCATTGAGACATCTGAAAACTAAATTCTTATAACTCAAACATAGGGCCAAAGCAGACCAACCACACGGGGTTTCTATAGATTTCGGCTGCAGCGCCATTTATTGAATTTTCTGCAAAACCATTGCTTACCATAAAATGAATACGTGTTATGGATTTCGACCTCGGCTCCAGCAGCACTCATCGGGTCAATTTTTATAAAAGTATTTTTCATCATACGGGTACATAGCTCACATTTAAAATTTGAACGAAATCGGTTAATAAATACGATTTTTATAAGTAATACTACTCCAGCACCACCCAGCGAGTTTTATAGTAGAATGTAATATGACCATATATGGGTAAGGCTGGCAAATAAAAATGCATTCCGACCAAGCTATATCGAAATGCACGCATTTTTTTATAGATATACGCAGAAATGTTTATTACAGAAGTTGTTGTTAAAAAATGTTCGTCCACGCAGCGCAGAAATTGCTTAAATGTTCAATTTTTCATAAAAAAATTATTGGAAAGCAAAAAAAAATATTTTTGTAACGCAAATAATTTAATTGTATAGTTAAATGTTTTTTAAATCTGCACCAAAAAAAATTTTCATTCGGACACTTACTTTCAAAGAAAAATAAAAAATTCCAAAACACTGCAAAAATGTTCAATTGTTGATTAAAAAAAACTGTTTGGAATTTTGCAACAAAATTTACACAATTCAGTGGTTTTTGATGCATTGTATTTGTAATATATGCATCAGTGCTAAGTTTCAGTTCCCCAGCGTAATTGGTTTTAGAGATATTGTTTATTTACGTTTTAGTCTGTATAAGAATTTTAGGAATATCCCGAGCTACATACCGAGTAAATTTTTTGTCGGAATATTTATTTTCAAGATGCTGGCATATTAGACTGGGTCGAAAAAAAAAGTTGCTAATGTCCGCCCCTAAATTTAAAGATTATGTTGAGAGGGTTCTGGAAAAATTTTTTTTTTTTTTTT
>NW_016157757.1:78856-107469 GCF_001687245.7 Rhagoletis zephyria | reverse complement strand
TAGGTTTTGCGTGATGCGCTTACAAACATACAGACAGACAGACCAAAATAATAAAAATTTTATATTTGGCTTCTGTTGATCTAATAAACCGTCAATTAATTTTTCTTTAACAACTATTATGTACAGACATCGGCAATATTTAGCTTATCCTTTCATTTTACCTGAATTAAAGTTTTCAAATAGGTGGCAACCCGCTTCAAAAATATTTTCGAAATAAGGGCCCTAAACCTCTTTAGTTTATTATCTGTATTGTAATATTTAATTTATTTTACCAATTTAAATGAATAAAAGTTTTCAATCACGTGGCAGATCCCCTAAAATTATTTTCGGCATTAAAATTTGCGAACCTCTTTGGTTTGATGCTAATATTGCAGTATTTTATTTATTATGGTGGCAACAGTGTTTTCAATTTGAAAAACCACGAAAACCCCTCGAAAAAAGCACAAAATTTTTTATTTAAGGATTCAATGGGCTTTGTATGCATACAAAATTTTATCGAAGGTATGTCGATTCAAATTAATAAAAATTAATGTTTCTTCCTCGGCGGTCGAAGTTTCGATATTTATTTTACTATTAGGAAATGCTGGTGCTTGTTGAAATATTCGTAGAAAATATACCAAATTCAGCCCGAATCAAAGGTCTATAGATCTATTCCTGGTCCCAGCAACCTGGACTATTTTACAGGCAATGGCAGTGATGTATGTAATTCTGGCATGATTTAAAGTTCTGCCACATATTTTTTTGACATACATAGACTCTTTCGCTTATGACTGTCATTGTGCCATGATTTTGTTTCCATTTTTGTAAAGTTCCTTACGAAACTTCCAATTGCTCTAAACTTAACTACTTAATTTTTGTTTCAGATTTAAAGTTTTGGTGTCTTCAAACTAAAAAAAAAGCACCAAAAAACGCATCAAACTCAAATGTTTGCGTTTTGAATTAAGAAAAACACTAAATTTAGTGCGAAAAGCACTAAGTTGGCAGCAGTGGGTGGAAACCTTCCACAAAAATATGTTCATCTGTAAGCCTCTTTCTTTTGACGGCCATATTGCAATATTTACTTTATCGTATCAATTTACTTGAACTGACATTTTCAAACAGGTGGCAGCTTTCTAATTTTTTTCTTCTATATTGTAAGTTAGACATCTAGCGATACATCAGTGAAAACTGAATTTGATTCCATGCTTTAGTTTTCGAGTGATGCGCGTACAAATATAGAGACAGACAAGCAGACAAAAATTCTAAAAATTGTTGATTTGGCTTCTGTAGTTCTAATAAAGACCCCCATATTAATTTTTCTTTAATATCTATAATGTACAGACATCATCTGTTACAATTTTATTATAAGTACAAATATAGATTTAATTAATTTTATCAATTTAATTCAATACCATTTTTCAAACAGCCTGGCAACCCTCCTTAAAAATATTTTCGACATTAAAATTTTCTAGTTCTCTTTAGTTTGATACCCATATTGCAATATTCATTTATCTTAAAAATTAGATTTAATTAAAAATTGCAAACAGGTGGCAACCCTCAAAAAATATTTCCGTATGTAAGCTTTCTTAAACTTCTTTCTTTTGACGCCCATATTACAATATTCACTTTTTCTTATCAATTTAATTAACCTGAAATTTTCAAACAGGTGACAACTCTGTAATTTGTCTCTTTCTATATTTTAAGTTAGACCTCTAGCAATACACCAGTGAAAACTGCATTCAATTCCATGCATTAGTTTTCGAGTGATGCGCGTGCAAACATACAGACAGATAGACACACAGACAAAAATTCTAAAAATGGTTGAATTTGGTTTCTGTTACCCTAATAAAGACCCACCACATTCATTACACCTTTCATGAGCATGAAATGGTATTATAACTTTGGTCCGATGTTTGTAGTACCAGAATAAGAAGAGATAGGCCCATTAAAATGTATACTTAAATGATCAGAACAGCGAGCTGAGTCGATTTAGCCATGTCCGTCTGTCCGTCTGTTTGTATGCAATCTAGTCTCTCAGTTTTCGAGATATCCGGATGAAATTTGGTAGGTGAGTGTATTTTTATAATCTTTTAATCATTTGTCGGAACCGGAAGAGTCGGACTACTATAACATATAGCTCCCATACAACTGATTGTTCAGATGTGCGATTTTTCGTTATAACTCCTCCATTTATGCAGCTGGGAACATGAAATTTTGCAATACTTTCACCCATTATCAGCAGAACACTTATAGTGAAATTGAAAAGATCGGGTGACTATAACCTATAGCTCCCATACAACTGATTGTTCAGATATAAGATTTTTCGTTATAACTCCTCCGTTTAAGTAGATAGAAACATGAAACATATCACTCATTATCAAAAGAATATTTTCAGTGAAAATGGCGATGATCGGGTCGCTATAACCTATAGTCCCAATAGAACTGATTGTTCAGATATGAGATTTTTTGCCATAACTTCTTCATTTAAGCAGCTATGAACATGAAAATTCGCACCGTTTTCACTCATTATTAACAAAATACTTACAGTGAAAATAACAAAGATCGGGTCACTATAACACATATCTCCGATACAGCTGATTGTTCGGTTATGAGAATTTTCGTTATAACTCCTCCATTTATGCAGCTAGGAAAATTAAATTTTGCCATACTTCCATCCATTAACAACAGAATACTTACAGTGAAAGTAACCAATTATTTCATAAAAATTACATAAATATAGCTCCCATACAACTGATTGTTCAGATATGCGATTTTTTGTTGCATCTTTCTAACTATATGGAAGGAATCGTTCACAAACCCGCTACATAAAAGCGGTAGCAGGTCCTCGGTGGAGAACTATCGGGGCATAGATAAGCTCTCTGCAATTCCTAAATTATTTGAAGCAATTATTACAAATCAGTTGACGCATTCTATCTCCACTACCACTTCATACTGTCAACATGGGTTTTGCAAAGGCAAATCAACGTCAACAAATTTACTTGAGTTCACAACCTAAAGCGTTTAGTGAAAACAAAAGTGTGGACGTTAAATATACTGACTTCAGTAAATCATTTGACAAAGTATGTCACTAGTTGCTCATCTATAAACTTGATCTTCTTGGTCTTCAACTTATTTTTCTACGTTGGATCTCTTCATAACTCGATGGTAGATCACAAAGGGTAATGGTTAAAAATACTATTTCTCACGTCATTGATGTTACTTGAGGAGTCCCGCAAGGTAGCCTAGGCCCGATTCTGTTCTTTCTTTTTATAAACGATATTTCTAAAGATATAAAATTTTCAAAAATTTTAAAGTACGCAGATGATGTGAAACTTATAAATCGTACGTATCAATCAAAGAAAAGTCTTACCTACAAGCAGACTTAACCCGCATGGCTAACTGGTGCTATGTAAATCGTATTCCTCTAAATCTGGAAAAATTTAAAGGAATGTGCTTCTCGTGAAGAGCTGCTCAGCCACTTTCTTATAAAATAGATAAACATAACTTGGAAGAGGTATACAATTTTGTGAACCTTGTTATCACAATGGATCCGAAAATCAATTTTAATAATCGCATTAATGCGACAGTCAATAAGGCTGAAGGTGTACTTGCACTTGTAAAACGATGGTCGAAAGAATTTAGTGAACCTTATATCACTAAAACCCTGTTTACAACATTAGTTAGACCGATTCTGGAATACGGTTCAGTGGTTTCGAATCCAAGGTATCAAATTTACTCAGACAAGATAGAATCAATTAAAAAACAATTCCTACTTTTTGCTTTAAGAAATTTCCTTTGGGATTCTCAATATAATCTTCCACCTTTTACGAGTCGCTTAAACCTTATTAACCTTCCTACACTTGTCAGTCGCACGGAAATGCCTGGTATATTTTTATACCTTTCATGAGCATGAAATGGTATTATAACTTTGGTCCTCCTTTAGTCTCTCAGTTTTCGAGATATCCGGATGAAATTTGGTAGGTGAATGTACTTTTATAATCTATTAATCATTTGTCGGAACCGGAAGAATCGGACCACTATAACATATAGCTCCCATACAACTGATTGTGCGATTTTTCATTATAACTACTCCATTTATCCTGCTGGGAATATGAAATTTTGCAATACTTCCACCCATTATCAGCAGAATACTTACAGTGAAAACTAAAAAGATCGGGTGACTATAACCTATAGCTCCCATACAACTGATTGTTCAGATATAAGATTTTTCGTTATAACTCCTCCGTTTAAGTAGATAGAAACATGAAACATATCACTCATTATCAAAAGAATATTTTCAGTGAAAATGGCGATGATCGGGTCGCTATAACCTATAGTCCCAATAGAACTGATTGTTCAGATATGAGATTTTTTGCCATAACTTCTTCATTTAAGCAGCTATGAACATGAAAATTCGCACCGTTTTCACTCATATTAACCAAATACTTACAGTGAAAATAACAAAAATCGGGTCACTATAACATATATATCCGATACAACTGATTGTTCAGTTATGAGAATTTTCGTTATAGCTCCTCCATTTATGCAGCTAGGAAAATTAAATTTTGCCATACTTCCATCCATTAACAACAGAATACTTACAGTGAAAGTAACCAATTATTTCATAAAAATTACATAAATATAGCTCCCATACAACTGATTGTTCAGATATGCGATTTTTTGTTGCATCTTTCTAACTATATGGAAGGAATCGTTCACAAACCCGCTACATAAAAGCGGTAGCAGGTCCTCGGTGGAGAACTATCGGGGCATAGATAAGCTCTCTGCAATTCCTAAATTATTTGAAGCAATTATTACAAATCAGTTGACGCATTCTATCTCCACTACCACTTCATACTGTCAACATGGGTTTTGCAAAGGCAAATCAACGTCAACAAATTTACTTGAGTTCACAACCTAAAGCGTTTAGTGAAAACAAAAGTGTGGACGTTAAATATACTGACTTCAGTAAATCATTTGACAAAGTATGTCACTAGTTGCTCATCTATAAACTTGATCTTCTTGGTCTTCAACTTATTTTTCTACGTTGGATCTCTTCATAACTCGATGGTAGATCACAAAGGGTAATGGTTAAAAATACTATTTCTCACGTCATTGATGTTACTTGAGGAGTCCCGCAAGGTAGCCTAGGCCCGATTCTGTTCTTTCTTTTTATAAACGATATTTCTAAAGATATAAAATTTTCAAAAATTTTAAAGTACGCAGATGATGTGAAACTTATAAATCGTACGTATCAATCAAAGAAAAGTCTTACCTACAAGCAGACTTAACCCGCATGGCTAACTGGTGCTATGTAAATCGTATTCCTCTAAATCTGGAAAAATTTAAAGGAATGTGCTTCTCGTGAAGAGCTGCTCAGCCACTTTCTTATAAAATAGATAAACATAACTTGGAAGAGGTATACAATTTTGTGAACCTTGTTATCACAATGGATCCGAAAATCAATTTTAATAATCGCATTAATGCGACAGTCAATAAGGCTGAAGGTGTACTTGCACTTGTAAAACGATGGTCGAAAGAATTTAGTGAACCTTATATCACTAAAACCCTGTTTACAACATTAGTTAGACCGATTCTGGAATACGGTTCAGTGGTTTCGAATCCAAGGTATCAAATTTACTCAGACAAGATAGAATCAATTAAAAAACAATTCCTACTTTTTGCTTTAAGAAATNCCCCCATACAACTGATTGTTCAGATATGGGGTTTTACTGTAAAACGTTCATGAAAGGTATGAAGCCTTCGGCATAGCCGAAGACAGTGCTGCTCTTACTTGTTTTTCTTTAATATATACAATGTATAGACATCGGTCTGTTACAATTTTATTATATGTATAGATGTAACAAACATGCGATCTGTAAAAGAAAAGAAAAAACCGGTAAAATATCCAAAAATCGAATCTTAAAAATGTTTGCTTATAAAAAAAAAATGTCCAAACGGAACTGGTTAAAAACTATTTGCAAAGTAATGCACTGGCCGACAATTGCCACCACCAATGACATCGCCGTGTAAAACTGAAAGCATTGCTTGAATATTGAGCTAGAACTAGTACTGGCAAAAGGTCTAGTTCTACGCTAGTTCTGAGCTAGTCAGATTTTCTGCAGGGTGGTTAGGTATGTATGTAAGCGGATATGTAAATGCCGGTTCGCTTTTCGCGCGACAAACTTTTTTAAAAGCGAAGTAATAATAATAATAATAGTCCCACCGGTTTTTACCCTCCATTCCCGCCCATCCGCACGAGGAGCGCAGTCCGCATGACGTACGGAACCAATATTTTAAATTTTTGCGCCGAGTCACGATAGGCAGGAGTTTGTTAAATGTCGAGATCTAAAACTGTTCAGCTACAGAACTAAATTCATGAACTGATTTTATGTCTTTATGTTAATAATTCAGTTAATGAGAGAGGAGAGTATCGTTTTCTTCATGCTGAAAATCGGATCTAATATATCAAACGTGCTGGAATCGGAGTCAAAATCCTGGCATAAGCAACGGAGCAAAGTTTTACAAGCTTTCAGAAATAGCTGACAAAAGTGTCTTGATGCGCGAGAGGGAACATTAAAGCTTACATCAGCCAGAAGAGGCGAACTTGAAATTGAGCCTGTCAGTAATTTAACCATAAACAAGTAAGAGCAGCACTGTCTTCGGCTATGCCGAAGGCTTCATACCTTTCATGAACGTTTTACAGTAAAACCCCATATCTGAACAATTAGTTGTATGGGGGTAATAAATAGGTTATAGTGACCACAACTTTGTTAATTTTACTGTAAACTTTCTGTTGATAATGAGTAAAAATAGTGCGAAATTTCATGTTTCTAGCTGCATATATGGATAAGTTATAACAAAGAATCTCATATCTGAACAATAAGTTGTATGGAGGCAATAGGTTATAGCGTTCCGATATTCGTCATTTTCAGTGAAAGTATTTTTTTGATAATGGGTGGAAATATTGCGAAATTTCATGTTTCTAGCTGCATATATGGATAAGTTATAACAAAGAATCTCATATCTGAACAATAAGTTGTATGGAGGCAATAGGTTATAGCGTTCCGATATTCGTCATTTTCAGTGAAAGTATTTTTTTGATAATGGGTGGAAATATTGCGAAATTTCATGTTCCCAGCTGCATAGATGGAGGAGTTATAACAAAAAATCGCATATCTGAACAATCAGTTGTATGGGAGCTATATTTATGTAATTTTTATGAAATAATTGGTTACTTTCACTGTAAGTATTCTGTTGTTAATGGATGGAAGTATGGCAAAATTTAATTTTCCTAGCTGCATAAATGGNAATTTGTTGACGTTGATTTGCCTTTGCAAAACCCATGTTGACAGTATGAAGTGGTAGTGGAGATAGAATGCGTCAACTGATTTGTAATAATTGCTTCAAATAATTTAGGAATTGCAGAGAGCTTATCTATGCCCCGATAGTTCTCCACCGAGGACCTGCTACCGCTTTTATGTAGCGGGTTTGTGAACGATTCCTTCCATATAGTTAGAAAGATGCAACAAAAAATCGCATATCTGAACAATCAGTTGTATGGGAGCTATATTTATGTAATTTTTATGAAATAATTGGTTACTTTCACTGTAAGTATTCTGTTGTTAATGGATGGAAGTATGGCAAAATTTAATTTTCCTAGCTGCATAAATGGAGGAGCTATAACGAAAATTCTCATAACTGAACAATCAGTTGTATCGGATATATATGTTATAGTGACCCGATTTTTGTTATTTTCACTGTAAGTATTTGGTTAATATGAGTGAAAACGGTGCGAATTTTCATGTTCATAGCTGCTTAAATGAAGAAGTTATGGCAAAAAATCTCATATCTGAACAATCAGTTCTATTGGGACTATAGGTTATAGCGACCCGATCATCGCCATTTTCACTGAAAATATTCTTTTGATAATGAGTGATATGTTTCATGTTTCTATCTACTTAAACGGAGGAGTTATAACGAAAAATCTTATATCTGAACAATCAGTTGTATGGGAGCTATAGGTTATAGTCACCCGATCTTTTTAGTTTTCACTGTAAGTATTCTGCTGATAATGGGTGGAAGTATTGCAAAATTTCATATTCCCAGCAGGATAAATGGAGTAGTTATAATGAAAAATCGCACAATCAGTTGTATGGGAGCTATATGTTATAGTGGTCCGATTCTTCCGGTTCCGACAAATGATTAATAGATTATAAAAGTACATTCACCTACCAAATTTCATCCGGATATCTCGAAAACTGAGAGACTAAAGGAGGACCAAAGTTATAATACCATTTCATGCTCATGAAAGGTATAAAAATATACCAGGCATTTCCGTGCGACTGACAAGTGTAGGAAGGTTAATAAGGTTTAAGCGACTCGTAAAAGGTGGAAGATTATATTGAGAATCCCAAAGGAAATTTCTTAAAGCAAAAAGTAGGAATTGTTTTTTAATTGATTCTATCTTGTCTGAGTAAATTTGATACCTTGGATTCGAAACCACTGAACCGTATTCCAGAATCGGTCTAACTAATGTTGTAAACAGGGTTTTAGTGATATAAGGTTCACTAAATTCTTTCGACCATCGTTTTACAAGTGCAAGTACACCTTCAGCCTTATTGACTGTCGCATTAATGCGATTATTAAAATTGATTTTCGGATCCATTGTGATAACAAGGTTCACAAAATTGTATACCTCTTCCAAGTTATGTTTATCTATTTTATAAGAAAGTGGCTGAGCAGCTCTTCACGAGAAGCACATTCCTTTAAATTTTTCCAGATTTAGAGGAATACGATTTACATAGCACCAGTTAGCCATGCGGGTTAAGTCTGCTTGTAGGTAAGACTTTTCTTTGATTGATACGTACGATTTATAAGTTTCACATCATCTGCGTACTTTAAAATTTTTGAAAATTTTATATCTTTAGAAATATCGTTTATAAAAAGAAAGAACAGAATCGGGCCTAGGCTACCTTGCGGGACTCCTCAAGTAACATCAATGACGTGAGAAATAGTATTTTTAACCATTACCCTTTGTGATCTACCATCGAGTTATGAAGAGATCCAACGTAGAAAAATAAGTTGAAGACCAAGAAGATCAAGTTTATAGATGAGCAACTAGTGACATACTTTGTCAAATGATTTACTGAAGTCAGTATATTTAACGTCCACACTTTTGTTTTCACTAAACGCTTTAGGTTGTGAACTCAAGTAAATTTGTTGACGTTGATTTGCCTTTGCAAAACCCATGTTGACAGTATGAAGTGGTAGTGGAGATAGAATGCGTCAACTGATTTGTAATAATTGCTTCAAATAATTTAGGAATTGCAGAGAGCTTATCTATGCCCCGATAGTTCTCCACCGAGGACCTGCTACCGCTTTTATGTAGCGGGTTTGTGAACGATTCCTTCCATATAGTTAGAAAGATGCCTTCTTTAAGAGACAAATTAAAAACGGCTGTTAACGGCTCATAGAGATAATCAGCACAATTTATAAGAAAACAAGTGGGGATCTGGTCAGGATCATAACTGAAAGGCTGCTTTAAGGACTTCAGGTAAACTAATACATCATCGGGAGGGATTATTGGGGTATATATTGAGTTAATTGGACTTAGTTTAAAAAGGATAGACAAAGTATGCTTGGGAGTTAATGGAATAATTGAATTTAAAAAACTGAGCGAACATGTTAGAAATTGTTTGATTATCAGTTATCAGACGTTATTTTGATACTTCATAGCGGAAAGAAACCCACGTACATTTCTTATAAGAGCTTACGAAATCATAAAATGATTTGGGTTTATATATTATAAGTCGTTTGATTTTACAGAAGTAAGCTTTATAAGACTTTTTGTTTAATTGAAAGAACTTGTGACGCTAAAGCGAGGATTTTTCATAGTATGAGTGTAAACCGTTTTTTTGTGTATTCTAAATTAACGTGACTTTCTGTTTTTCAAATTTCTCAGTTCTTTAGTGAACCATAACTGTGTTTGTTCTTCAGGAACACACATGCGTATATGCACATACTTTTCAAATGATTTATGTACAGTAAAATTAATATGTGCAACGTTTTGCTCAGCTTTTTCTTTGTATATAGGCCACGACAACTCTTTAATCAGTTTTTTAAAGTTGGCTTTAGAAAAATCAAAGCGAATATATGATTGGTATGTTTGGATACCGCAATTTCGACCATCGTGTATAATTTCGTAAGATATCTCAATAGCAGGGTGGTAGACATCTTCGGGCAAAACTAGTGGGTCACATTTATTTACAGCGGACTTGGATGCATCATCAACCTAAACAAGATCTAATACTCTGCCAAACTTATTGCGAAGTACATTAACTTGATTTAGGCAGAGTTCAACCATCTCCACTAAAAATACGTTGTTGCACGCTCTAGAAGGGTACGATATCATTGTCAATGATGTTCCATGATACATTTGGTAAATTAAAGTCACCCAACACAATCATTGAATCAGAGGGTTTAATCATTGAATTAATTGATTTCAGTAAAGATACATACAGTGAAGTACCCCCGCTTAAGTACCTAACCCGCTTAAGTAACCAACATTTTTGAACACCGTGGATTTTTTAATATAATCAGAAGGTNGAATCAGAGGGTTTAATCATTGAATTAATTGATTTCAGTAAAGATACATACAGTGAAGTACCCCCGCTTAAGTACCTAACCCGCTTAAGTAACCAACATTTTTGAACACCGTGGATTTTTTAATATAATCAGAAGGTAAATCCCTCTCTTAAGTACCTCCCCGCTTATTTATCCAACCCGCCTAAGTACCTCAATTTTTCGTGCCCCATTTACAATTTTACTTATAATTTTCCCCTTTTAAGTGCTCTTTAAAATTCTTTAAAATATTTACGTATTTACGGCAAAAAAAATTCAAAAAAATCAACGGTAACTTTTAGCCACTTGAAACTTGCACATTATTGTATTAAAATTGAATGGACTATAAAACTGTATACTCAAATAACNATTTACAATTTTACTTATAATTTTCCCCTTTTAAGTGCTCTTTAAAATTCTTTAAAATATTTACGTATTTACGGCAAAAAAAATTCAAAAAAATCAACGGTAACTTTTAGCCACTTGAAACTTGCACATTATTGTATTAAAATTGAATGGACTATAAAACTGTATACTCAAATAACACTTCTGAGAAAATAGTTTGAAATTATGATGAATTTTTTTTAAGTGTTCTACAAAATCTTAAGCTTAGGTTTATATGGTATTTGATAGGGAATGAACTGCATTTTAATTGATTGAAAAACTTTAAAAATTAATAAATAAACATAAGTGGCAAACAATATCATTTTGAATTTGGTAAAAAATGATATGTCCAACCTTGACTTTTTAAACAATTTAATTCTTGTAAAAAAGACAGGGCATTGCACTAAATATTTTTTTAAGAAAGTTTTTCTTTACTTGTTTATGTGTATAAATAATGCTACGATTTTGGTTTTAAACTATGTCTACTTCATTAAATGTTGTTATTCAAATATTTATGTAAGTTAACAAGAAGATGTAACTACATCAGTAATTATGTTCGCTTAAGTAGCCGCATTGAGGTACTTAAGCGGATCGTTTAAGTACCCAACCCGCCTAAGTACCTCAAAAAGCTGACATTTTTCGTGAGGTACTTAACCGGGTTTTACTGTATGTATATGGGAAGTTGTTACCAAAGAAAGATTAAAAAAAGTCTGCCTCACCACCCCAATGTCATGAAGAAGGTGGAAAAAACTTCAACATTCGCTTATCTGATAAATGTGTTTCAAAGTGATATGCAAATATTTAAAAAGCATGCATTTAATGTTAATTAAATAAAATAAAATAAAATTTTTAATACACCACCCTTTTATAAATGGCCTAAAAAGTAAAAAATAATATTTCTCAGTTCCATAGAATTTGTTTTGATAACTTTAGATTTTGAAATTTTAGCAAAAGTCATTATAAACAATTTACGAGATCGAAAATGAAAAGCGTGGGGCGCATGTAATAGACTTGCATTGATATAAAAAGTAATATATGTATGTACATATGTGGGTATATGAATAACGACCGCTTAAAATCGATCTCAAATTTGTACTTTCCCTGTAGAAATTTTAGGTCTATGTTATGTAGTTTGTGTTGCATGCGCTCCACCATGATAAAAAAACGAAGGTAGTTTCAATAAACAACTTTTGACGGATAATAAAATTTTTTGAAGTTTCATAAATTGTGAGTATTATCAACGCCTTTGCCACTTTGATAATATTAGCACAATAAATTGGAGTATTTTCTTTCTCATTTTTATACCAATGTAATAATATTTGTAATCAAAAATCATTATCAGTGCTTGGTATTTTTTACTACGAAATGCAAACTGTTAGAAGAGACTTCATCGTAATTGTTCTTTTTATTTTGTAATAAAAACCAGGGTTGTTGCGAATATTAACATTCGCAACCGCGGAGCTTCCGCATTAATTTTAACATTCGCTTTCGCATTCGCAATAATCAATGCGTAGCTTTTGCTAATGCGAATATTATGCAAGTGCACTGATAAGACGTATATCAGGGCAGACAAAATCACAAATTGTAGCCAATACTTTTTTCCTGTAGAGATGCTACGTTAAAAGTGCCCCCTACGGCCCCTTCTTTTGTAATTTAAAGTCAAAGAGTAAGATTCTTCAATAGGTATTTCCAGCGGAAATGTTCAACGGTTAGCTATAAGAAGAATCGAAAATTTCCGCGATAAAAGATAACCTCTAATTTGGTAAGAATTATGTAACTATCGAATATTATTTGTCAAAGGTCTGTTGAGAAAACAGCATGCATCGCTAGTTTTTTTTTGTACTTTTTCTTAGATAAGTGAATTTTTTTTTCATTTGCGTGAGTGCAGTGTAGCGAGACGCGGGGGTCATGAGCGCGGCGCGACCGGGCGAGGCGCGGTGCGGGGAGCCAGCAAATGTGCACCCGCCAGGTTATGCACTCGCAAAATTAAAACTTACATAAGTACATATATTTATTATTTATTTTCCAATATCCAATAAATCCGGAAATATTCAATAATTATTTATTTCATTTTATTAGTAATAATTTGTATCAATTTAAATAATTCAGTATCAATTTCAAATATTTTTCACTTTTGCCTCAATTTTATTCAGTATCGACAACTGGTGAGAGCCTGTACACACACATATTTTACGTTAACAGAATCGAACAAAAAACTTTATTCAGAATGGAACAAAAAATATTAATTAGAATTTCAACAACACTTTACAATTTAATAATGAATTACAACAAACACATTATTTGGACGTAATGTTCTCTACGGCGAAAAATTCAGATTCGCCGGTAACACCGCCTTATTAATTCGCCTTGAGAGTGTCATTTCAGAATATGGCTTTATTACTCATTTGCACAAATTTGAATACTACTTTATTTCACTTCTGGATTGGAAATAACGCCATATGGTTTTATTTCCAAAACAAAATGGAAATAAGACCATATGGCGTTATTGCACCCCACCATCGTTAGTATAGTAAATACAAAAAGCGGTAACTAACTAAAAATCCAAAATTCACTTTTTGATTGGTTATGACGCATTTCATCGAATTATAAATCCCCACATCGTTTTATGTAGTAAAAAAATTTTAGTTAGTTATGGCTTTTTTGCATTTCAGCGACATTGTGAAATACGCCCTTTCCATACTATACTAACGATAGATTGCATGCCAAAACGGATTTTATGGCTTATGGCACCGACCGCGGTGAGTAATTAATTGTGACTGCCTGCAACTAGGAAAAGTCGAGCTCAGCTAATAAAAAAACTAATTACAAGCTATTCATTACAGGTGAACATTTCAAGAAATCACCCGGGAACTAAGCAGATCTAAGACCTTCATCGTCCGTGATTCCAATAATTCATATTATTATTATAAATTCGACTGGCAGCCCCGACTTTCAAAAAAGAATTTTCTTCGAAATTTTCATTCCTAGAAAATAGCAATTTATTTGCCATATCCACCTATTTAGAACCTCGCTATAAGCACACATTTTTCAAACCAGTCGCAGAAGAAGGACTAAAAATTAATTACAAAAACTAAAATCGAAAAACGCTGATGACGTTACAGGTTCTACAAATTCTGAAACAATGAATGAAGAATCCTTTGGAAAACAACGGCTTTTAAACAACGATCTTGCCTTGATGCTAGATTGTGAAGATGAAAGTCCGGAGGATACGTCCGACATTTACAGCCTCGATGGAATTCTCAAAAAGGAAATATTCCACCGCAATAAAAAGAAAAATAAATATAACTGCAAGTCCTCTCAACTGTTGCCGCGTCAATCGAAAAGAATTTACAATTTTGCCAATTTCAAGACAATTTCAACACAAAAAAATAAAAAATTTTTTTTTTTTTTTATAGCGGTCACCCCTCGGCAGGCAAAACTCCGAGTGTATTTCTGCCAAAAATAGCTTCTCATAAAAAATAATCACCGTGTTTAAGCCGCCGCTTAAACTAAATTCAGCGGCCGTGCGCGCATCCTGTGGCCGCAGCGCACCTCGCTTTTCTCTGCTGCACTCACAAGCTAAGAGAACGTAAGTCAAAGCCCGCTCTCCGACTTGAATACGTTCGGTACCAAGAACTCACCTGAGCGGTGAGCGGCTCTTTACGTTCTATCATATCCACTTGTGCATTCCCGCACACATACATACATACGCACTGTAATCAAAAACAAACTTTCTGATTTTTCGTGCTTCTTAACTCACCACTGCTGTGACAAAGCATAGCTTAGCCATATACTCGGCTTCATACGTAAATATTTGTACATACATACGTACGTACATTTTTACATTCTACATATTCTGCACATTTGTACATACGTGCTAGCAAAAAATATTATCGAACGCATATTATAACGCGATAAGAAGTGAGTTCAAGATATTTAGATAAATGCAACCCAGTAGGGAAAACTTCCAAATTGCATTTGTTTAGATAAATAACCAATACTTTTTCAGTATTTACATAATTATTTATATCACATTAAATATTTATACATACGTATATTTCACCACGTATATAAAAGTGAAAAGTGTTTGTGATTTTTTTTCTCGTACTGAAATTTTTCAAATCCATATTCCGCGGATTTAATTGGGACGCTCCGTTTTCCACGTAATAAAAAGTGCTGAACCAAAATTTAAAGCAAATATAATTTCACATAATTTGCAAGAAATAAAAACACAAACATCGCCACAAAATCTTAAAATTTTTTTCCTGATTTTCTGTGGCACAAAGTGCAATTTTTACTCGTTTGACATATATTTTTCTAATTTTTTGCGAACGTTATCTGGGTGGTACTCAGCAAAATTTGATCAATTCTTATCTCAATTTTTATACGTTTGACCATCCACGAGAGTTAAAATGCCTCTTGGACACAGTCCACCAAAAATGTCTGAAATCGAGACAAGGTCAAAAAATGCTTCGCAAGAAGCCACCGGTGGTAAGAGGGAACCCTCACCGCGCCGGAAATCCAAAACTTTTGACCCATCCGCTCAAAAGTTTATAGCGGAAAGTGACAGTATCATGAGATATTGTGCAAAATTCAGTGATGCACCAATCCAAGACCACACTGAATCATATCTTATGATAAAAGACAAATCACTAGATGATTGTTGGGCACGGCTTCAGTCCGCCTATGATTTGGTTTTTTCAAAGCCAGATGACAGCCTACCCGAAAACTTTAAGAATTCGGTAGAAGGCAAGTACTTCACTTGCCTTGAATTATATGAGGTGACCAAAGCTAAAATTGCCGATCAACTGTCGTTGATTAGAGCAATCGCCGCACCGAGTCCACCACCCCGCGTGGAACACACCTCGGCAGAGGCAAACGTTTTCCTCCAAGTCCCACCTTGTGACACGGAGACATTTTACGGCGGTTACGAAGAATGGCCCGCTTTTCGTGACATGTTCACAGCGGTGTACATCAACCACCCGAAGCTCTCCCGTGCTCAAAAATTGTATCACCTCCGATACAAAACCCAAGGTAAAGCTGGCTCCATCGTCAAGCAATATCCGCTCAGCGACGATAACTTCGAGCTGGCCTGGGAAGCTTTACGGTCACGATACGAAAACAAACGTATCCTGGTTGACAACCAAATTAAAATTTTGATGACTTTGCCGACTATTCAATCCGAGAATAGCGAGCAACTTCAAAGGCTGCAAACATCAATTAACAACTGTCTGTCAGTTCTTAATTCCCAAGACGTCCAGACAGACAGTTGGGATCCCATATTGGTGTACATATGCTCATCCAAATTGCCCGAAACCACACTGTCACTTTGGGAACAATCTCTCTCTTCTCGAAGAGATTTACCCTCATGGTCACAAATGGACGATTTTCTTACTTCAAGATACGAAGTAGTCGAAAGACTTAACCGGCTTCATCCAAGCCAAAATAAACAAAAACCAGTCGCTCATCAAAATGCTGCGCAAAACAGGTCCTTTAACAGGACTCAAACCTTTGTGGCAGAACCTAAGAGGGAACCAACTTGCTCTTACTGCAAGTCCCCTCATCCCATTAGAGTCTGCCCACAATTTAAGCGAATTTCGGTACCGAACCGAGTACAATTCGCAAACCAAACCAAGCTGTGCAAAAACTGCCTTGGTAATACCCATAGCACTAATGAGTGTCCGAGCAAGTGGTCATGTACACATTGCCAACAACGGCATCACTCCCTGCTGCACATGAATCCCAAACCACAATCTCGACACTCCAGTGCGCGAGCGAATGAAACCGCCGCACAACACACTACTGCCCAGTCGACACCTCCCGCTCGACAAGCGCAGTCAAGCTCCGATTCCAGCGAGCAACCGTGCTGTTCCAAACAAGCACAAATACAATCATTGCACACCGACAATGATAGCAAAATTCTCCTTCCAACTGCCATAGTCGCAGTTGAACACGAGGGTGAATTGTTTCAACTTAGAGCCCTGATTGATCAAGGCTCACAAAGAACTTTCATTTCCTCGAAAGTTCAAAAACGGTTGAAACTACCATTCGAACATTCCAAGTTCGAAATTTCCGGCATGGGTGGACATGTAGTACAAAGCTCCTCAAAGCTTTGTCCACTCACATTGGTAGCACCAAAAACCATGCAACGGATAAACACACAGGCTATCGTGTTACCTCAGCTCACGAGGCACATGCCTACATTCACCATTAGCCGTGAAAACTGGCAGCAATTCAAGATCCTTGAACTTGCTGACCCAAGCTGTCACATACCAGCTCAAACTGACATGGTAATCGGCAGCGATATACTTCCACAAATCCTGCTGGAAGGTATACAAAATATTTGCGACACTATACTTGCGCAAAAAACAATATTTGGCTGGATTCTCAGTGGTCCAATAACCGAAAATGTGGTGTCATTCTCGACACAAGTAGAAGAGTGCTCGAATGCAACTCTCAGCTCTCAGCTTCGAAAGTTTTGGGAAGAGGAGGAGATTCCACAACCTCCACAAATTTCCCCTGAAGATCAGGCATGTGAGCATATATATGCAACAACAACGACTCGTGCCCCAAACGGTCATTACATTGTGAGACTTCCATTCAAGGAAGAATTTCCAAAAAAGCTGTCTCTGGGCCACTCTCGGTCTGCTGCACTTCAGCAGTTTTTCAGTATGGAGCGATCGCTTCAGAAAAAAGGAGACTTAGCCACAATGTACAATAATGTGTTGCAAGAGTATCTCGACCTCGGTCATATGGAGTACAGGAAGCCATGCGAGATAATTTCCAATGGCAAATACCTCTCTTTCTACTTGCCACATCATGCGGTCGTCAAACCAGATAAGGTGACCACCAAAGTTCGCGTGGTATTCAACGCCTCAAAAACATCTGGTTCAGGAAATTCCCTGAATGACGTGTTGCACACTGGTCCCACACTCCAGCCAGATCTCATGCTGCTCATTCTGCAGTGGCGAATGCACAGATTCGTGTTCAATGGCGACATTGAAAAAATTTATCGTCAAATACTCATGCATAAGGACGATAAAGATTTTCAGCGAATCTTATTTCGCACATCGGCTGACTCTCCTGTCACCGATTATAATCTTAAAACCGTAACGTTCGGGGTTAATTGTGCACCATACCTCGCTATCCGTACCCTGCATCAATTAGCAGATGATACGATAGCGACATTTCCCTTGGCTGCCACAATACTTAAAACCGAAACGTATGTGGATGACATCCTATCCGGAAGTCATGATATTGACAACGC
This sequence comes from Rhagoletis zephyria, assembly GCF_001687245.7. Classification (NCBI taxonomy): domain Eukaryota; kingdom Metazoa; phylum Arthropoda; class Insecta; order Diptera; family Tephritidae; genus Rhagoletis; species Rhagoletis zephyria. The sequence continues at coordinate 89,216 of NW_016157757.1, read as the reverse complement.
CACTGAATCACTTCTTCAAGTGATCAAAGCGCTTAAGTCAGCTGGTTTCATACTCAAGAAACTAACGGCCAATCATCCGGCCATCTTAGAAAAATTTCCAAAGGAGGATCTTCTCGACTCCAACTTTTTGAAATTTGAGAGCGCTTCCACAACCAAAACTCTTGGTATACAATGGAACGCACTCACAGATAAATTTTCATACACCATTCTGCCTGCATCGACATCGAATGCCGTCACAAAGCGACAAATTTTATCTTCTGTCGCAAAACTTTTTGACCCGGCAGGATGGCTATCGCCAGTGATGATTCAAGCAAAGATTCTTCTTCAAGAACTTTGGCTAGATGGCGTTGATTGGGACGAATGTGCCAAACCTATATCTTTAGCAAAATGGCAACAGTTCGCAGAAAATCTGCCAGCTATCTGCCACATCGAAATCCCTCGATGGGTTAATTTCACTCCGGGGCAAGATACCCAAATCCACGGGTTTTGTGATGCCTCGGAAAAAGCATATTGCGCTGCGATTTACATCCGCGTAGATGCTAGCAACCAAAGATATTCCACTCTCTTGGTTGCAAAAAGCAAAGTCGCACCATTGAAGACGGTAAGCTTGCCACGCCTGGAGCTGTGTGGTGCAGTCTTACTCGCAAAACTGGTCGCAACTGTTCGAAAACAGCTCAAATTGGAATCGTGCAACACATTCTTATGGTCAGATTCAGAGATTGTGCTAGCTTGGCTTGAAAAGCCACCATGTACATGGAAGACGTATGTATCCAATCGTACCTCCCAAATCCGGGAATATCTTCCAACCGGTACATGGCGCCATGTTGCCAGCCAAGATAATCCAGCCGACCTCGGCACCCGCGGGTGCAAACCGCAGGATTTGGCGAATTCCCCACTCTGGTGGCACGGACCAACATGGCTCTCTTGCCACATGGATGCATGGCCAAGGTCAAAGGCATGCAGTGCATCTCCACCAGAAAAGCGCAAGGTGGAGGCATATCACGCGCTCGAAGAAGAGGTCGATTTTCTTGATCGCTTTTCTTCTTTCTCTCGAGCACTCCGCGTGACTGCGTACATGTTCCGCTTCGTGAGCAATGCCCGCAACAAATCAAAGGGGTTAGCTACAATCACCTATCCACATCTGACACATAACGAATTTCAATATGCAAAAATTCATCTTATCAACGCAGCGCAATCACGCCATTTTCCGAGCGAAAAAAGCGCTTTGCAAGATAAAAAGCCACTTAACAAAAAAAGTCCTCTTATTGTTCTCAATCCTTCGTTGGACAAAGACGGACTTTTACGGGTTAATGGCCGATTAGCACATTCCACATTAAGCTATAATGAAAGGCACCCAATAATTCTCCCTACCGAATCGAGGTTCTGCCAGCTATATTTGGAGTTTTTACACTCGCTGCTTCTTCACGCAGAAACACGATTAATGCTCCAAATGGTAAGGCAAGAGTACTACGTACCAAAGCTAAAACCTCTAATTAAAAAATGCATTTTTCAATGCAAAGTGTGCACGCTTTACAAGCAACAAACACGCACCCAAATAATGGCCGCTCTACCCCCTGAGCGCTGCAGTTTCTCACTCCCATTTTCCACAACGGGAGTAGATTTTGCTGGGCCATTCCAAATTAAAGCATCGGTGCTAAGATCTACAACCCTTATCAAGGGATACGTTGCAGTTTTTGTCTGTTTTTCCACAAAGGCAGTGCATCTCGAGCTATGCTCGGATCTTACAACCGAAGCTTTTCGAGCAGCATTCGCCCGCTTCGTTGGCAGACGAGGTTTTCCCTCAAAAATGATGAGCGACAATGGAAAAACGTTCATTGGCGCCCAGCGCGCAACAGAACGCGACTTCGTTAAATTCCTTAACGAATGTTCCGCAGACATTGTCAAAAAATATGCCCCTCAAGGCATCAACTGGCAATATATACCACCCAGCGCCCCCCACATGGGCGGCTTGTGGGAATCTGCAGTGAAAAGCTTTAAAATCCATTTAAAGAAAACCGCTGCAACCCACAAGTTCACTTTCGAAGAATTCACGACGCTTCTGGTGCGAATTGAAGCAGTCCTCAACTCGAGGCCTCTATCCGCACTTTCTCAAGACCCAGCTGATATGACAGCACTTACTCCGGGTCACTTCCTTCGAGGTGCACCGCTGTTGGCCATTCCCGAGTCTAATGCGGAAAACCTCTCTCTACTAAACCGGTGGGAGAAAGTCAAAGCACTTCACCACCAATTTAGTCGCCGATGGAAAGAAGATTACTTCAAAGATCTTCAGAAGAGATACAAGTGGAAAACCCCACAAAGCGATCCTCAGCCAGGCGACATCGTCGTGATCAAAGAAGNACCTCTCTCTACTAAACCGGTGGGAGAAAGTCAAAGCACTTCACCACCAATTTAGTCGCCGCTGGAAAGAAGATTACCTCAAAGATCTTCAGAAGAGATACAAGTGGAAAACCCCACAAAGCGATCCTCAGCCAGGCGACATCGTCGTGATCAAAGAAGATTCACTCCCCCCCACCGAGTGGCGATTGGGACGAATCGAAAACGTTCGCCATGGCCCTGATAACCACATACGTGTCGTGGAAGTCCGTACACAAAATGGAGTTATCACGCGGCCACTTGTCAAACTGTGCTTCCTTCCAAAAGCACAATAGATAATTCTATACATATTTTCCTTCTGTATATTAAGGGTCTTAACTTCCCGTTTAAACATTGTACCCAAGTACTTCTCGTTTATCTGCCTTTGCTTCTACTTCCAGATCGAAGACATCATGGCAGCACGGAAGGCGTGCCCCCTGGCTCCAACGGCAGAAACAGACAACTGCCTACAATGCCGGCTCTGCCACCGTTACCACGTATTGCGGACGTGCCCGGCCTTCAAGGCGATGAAGCCGCCGCAACGGTTGGGAGTAGCCCGCGCGCAAGGCTACTGCGTCAACTGCCTTGCGCTCACCCACACTACCGGGGAATGCGACTCGCCGGGTAGTTGCAAAACCTGTGGCTTAGCGCACCATACGCTGCTGCATGTGGCAGCTAACAGGCCCGCGCGCACAGGCCAACGAAACCAGCAGCCCAACCGGGCCAAATCGACATCATGCAAGCCCATCAAGCGGAGGGCACCGCCGAAGAAAGGTGGGCAGAAGAAGGCGCAGAAGAACCCGCGCAACCAGGCGCCGCAACCGCCGCGCAAGAAGACCGCCCACCGGACGATCGCGCGCACTCCCCAAGGCCTACAAATGGCCAATTTCCAGGGCCGCACCACCCACCGCGTCCTTGGCAACACGATCCGCGCCCTGAAAGAGCTGCAGGAGACGCTCAGCAACGCATTCCTGCAGGGCGGGGACGATGTTTAAGCCGCCGCTTAAACTAAATTCAGCGGCCGTGCGCGCATCCTGTGGCCGCAGCGGTGTGAAGTTCGAAAAATGATTAACGAGCGCGCACGGCCGCTTCCCATCATCGGGCCAAATGAGAGACCAGACAGTTCAGCTATTAACGTCGGACATCGCGCACGCGCCCATTTAGCATTAGCATTTGGTGATTCTTACAAGAGTCAATAATAAAAACGCTTGTAAATTAACTTCAATTGTGGTGTACAAATAAACACAAAAATATTTGAATTTCTGATCTGAAACAAAAACCTTTCCTTTATCGGAAAAAGTTTGTGTGTGTAAAGAGGTGAGTGCGAAGGGACCAAGCGAGAAATATTCACACCGTTTGGAGTCAGCGTAAAACTGTAGGTCCCTCGCTTTGTGTGACAACATCAAGGCACACGCCGTAAATCGGAGGATTATTATTATTATTATATTTCGGTCGAAATTTACTTTTAAATATCTCATCATATTTTGCAAAAAATTTGGCTTTGTGGTTAGCATATCAGTGTCAAATTTTGATTTTAAAATTTCCAATATATGCAAAAAACTTGTTTTTGACTTGTACAGACCGCCCCCCGTAAACAATTAACATAAGCATTATTTTGATCACTTTCTTCATGCATTCTGAGACCTAGTTTTGTCAACCCGATTTTTGAAATCATGTAGCCGGCAAAATTTTCAAGTCCATCATATTCCACATCTTTGAGTGGACTGTTGAAATCTTCTGCTTTACAAAAAAAAATTAAATCTAGGGATCAGGTAGCATGAATTTGCTGAAATGCCATAATATTATTAAAAGTGAAGTGGTTAACAACAACAACGAATGTCATTAAATGGGACTACCTTCTTTTTATTAATATTGTTACCTCCCTTTTATTAGCTCGGGATGTAACTATGTAATATTGATGCGCCTAAAAGATGCAGCGATTTCTATTCTCAAGTTTCATACCTGATGAAAGTACGAATGGAAATTACAATAGCGAGGTTTTAGTTTTTTAAGCTATAATTTTATTGTATCATGCACTCCACGTTTTTCGTTTTCAATCCCATAGAATTTGTTTTAATAACTTTTGATTTTGAAATTTTAGTAAAAGTCATTATAAACAATTTATGAGATTAAAAACGAAAAACGTGGAGCGCATGCAATACAAAGCATTCGATTTAATTGACAATAGTCAAATTACATAACATAGACCTAAAATTTCTACAGCGAATATTTTTATTTATTTTTTCATAAAATGATGTGGGGAGTTTAAATTCGATGAAATCCATCATGTAAATCAAAAAGTGAATTTTGAATTTTTTATTAGTTATGACTAGGGATAAATCGATACAAGTAAATCCAAGTACATACTCGATACTTTTCTCAATTTACCAAGTATTTTTGTACTCTATACTTTTTACTTCGATTCAAGTAGGTATCGAAAAAAAAGTACTTGTATCGGAAGCGCAAAACTTATTATGCTTCAGCATCTTCTTTGCAACCCATTAGAGGAATTGGAAGATATGCGCAATACATTTCTGCAGCTATATAAGCAAGCCCGTCGATACAGTGTTGCCGTTGTGCGCCTAAAGGGGCAATTTGCCCTTTTTGAGCGCCAATACCCTTTGACCCAACTTTTCCAAAATTATGTGCAACCTTTGCGCCTTTTCAGAGACTTTTTTTAGGAAATGCTAACAGAACTATACAATCAAAAAATATTTCCTCCTGTGAGTACGAAAAAATGCATCACTTAAAACTTTTAAGGGAAATGTAACTCTTCTCGATTTATGTGTATGTTTTCAACCTTGTTTTGTGAAAAGCTTGTCTCACTAATTTCTTTTTAAATCCAACAAATTTATTCTTTTACTAGTAAAGAAAAGCAAAAATAATATGGTGACCCTTTTTTCGTCAATGGATCCCTTTTTTTGACTTTCTGAAAATTCTCAACGGCAACGCTGCGTCAATACATAACGGTTGTGAAACGGGTGGTGAAATAACATAAACGGCAATAACCAAAATTTGCTTTATTTCACTTTTAAATGAAAGGAAAATCTGAGTTTTGCTTTATTTCCAACCAAGGTTGGAAATAAAACAAATTTTGTCTTATTTCCCATTGCTTATTTATACTATTTGTTACAAAAGCAATTTACTGACCAGAAGGAAAAATAACTTTGTTTATTCCAAAAATACCATTAAACAAAAAATGTGATATAATTCATATGAAGAAAGTAATATTCACAAAATATTTTTACTTATGAAAAGTGTAACAAAATATAGGAAAAGAGTCGTCTTTAATAACTGCTCAGCAAATTGAACACTGCATGAATTTTATCTGCATGCCTTTTTAAATGTGTTGAAAACATTGCTGGAAAACCTTAAAATGTTTGCATGGAACCATGGCGCAATAAACAGGACGCGATCGGGTGGCGCAGGCGGCGCGCGAACGTGGACCGCTGCGACGCTGGCACTTTCAAAATTGTATACTTACAAATCCGTCCATTTAACTTGTTCATGTACTACTTTTTGTTAAATGTAACTGGGTGACTACCTACAAATGTGCACTATTTTGTTTTATTACTCAAATTGTTAAGTTTAAAACTTGGAATTATTGCTCAACGAGAAATGAAATAAAGCAAATTTGAGTTATTTCACATTGAATTGCGAAATAACACAAATAACACGTTATTTTCGTTTGTGTTATTGTGAATTTCTAGTGCAGAAGGGCTGGTAAGTATTGAAAATGTCATTTTAAAATTTTATCCTTGAAATTTCGCAATATATGTTGGAATTTCGTTCTTCTCATTTTGTCAGCTTAAAAATTAGCTATTCGTCCTGGTGAATCCAGAAAATCTAAATTTTTTAAATTCTAAAGAAATTTCCTATTACATTTCACTATAGGTAAAATTATAACTTTTGTTGGCCAAAACCCTAAAGAGATAAAAAATACAGTTCTTGTTGAAGCATTAATCTTAACATGGTAAAGAAATTGACGATTTGAAAATTTACCAGTCCCACAATCATTATCTTAACAAATTTGCACAACTTTTTTTTTAACATTAAAAATCTATATATTAATACGCTAACATAAATTTTGTCTCCATTCGTTTGGCGATTCTACCGAACCGATTTCAAAACCAAGAACACCGTTGGAAAGGCAGAGTTTTTAAGGTTTCACAATTGGTTGAAAATTACGGCCAAAACCGTCGTTTAAACATTTTCGAATTGTGTATACATGTTGCTGCAACATGTTCAATTTGACATGTTTCGCCTGTTGCTTCACTACACATTTGAAATTAAGCTTTGAAATAAAGATAAATATGAAGATGAAGAAATAAATGATAACGATGAAGTAAAAAAAAAGTAGGCAAAAGTGAAGATAAAGTCGAAAATGGAGACAATGACCGATACATAAGAATTAGGGTAACTGAAATGGTAAGAACATTTTTTGAATTTATGAAGTGAAACTTCTTTAGCGGCAGTTGGTTGGGAGTAAATCGTCAAATTCGAGGGGAATAATGCACATGGAAATGGTACTCAGCGGTTTAACGGTTTGAGAATAAAAACAAAAACAAAGATGCCTAGAGGTTCAGGCAAAAACGATGATCAAAGTAAATTTAAACACTTTAAGGTAAAGGTGAGAGGAATATGCAAAAATAAAGATAAATATGAAGAAAAGGATGAGGTGAAGATCGATATTGTTATCGATATAATCCCGATATTTTTATCGATATAATAATCGACATTGCTATCGATAAAATAATCGATGTTGTTATCGATACTGTTATTGATTAAATAACAGCTATTGTAATCGATATAATAATCAATATAATAATCTATATTGTTATCGATACAATAATGGATATTGTTATTGGTATAATAATCGATTAAATAATTGATTTATATTGTTATCGATATGTACAATAATCGATACTGATGATTGTTATATTTATCGATGAATTAATCGATTTTGCAATCGTTGTATTTTTCTATATGTTTATGGATATCGTTATCGGTATTTTTATCGGCACAGTTATCAACAGGGTTATCCATATAAAAATCGGAACATGGAATGTGATCACATTAAATGACATCACATCACATTATATCACATGATATGAAGAGACTTCACATGACTTGACATCACATGATATATCATCGTATGATATGACATGGCATTACATGACGTGGCATCACATGATATGACATCATATGGTATGACATCATATGACATGACATCAGAGGATATGACAACACATGACATGACATCCTATCACATCACATAAAATCACGTCATCGCAACTCATCTCATCTACGTGAATAGAAAAAGAAAAGGATACAAGCAAAGATGTGAAAGATAAAAACAAAGATGAAGACCAAGGTAAAGTTACCGATTTCAAAACCAAAAACACCGTTGGAAAGGTAATTTTCTGTAGATGAGGAAAGTTTTTGTAGTTTCGAAATTGGTTGAAAAGCGTCGTTTAAAAATTTCCATATTTGTGTATGGTTGTTTTTGCAACCTGTTCAATTTAAGCTGTTTCGCATTTTGTTTTACTTCGTATTTGAAATTAAACTTTGAAATAAAGATAAATATGAAGATGAAGAAACAAGTGATAACGATGTAGACAAAAAAAAGGCAAACNTCAAAATATATCGATTTATCGAAATTTCAAGGTTATATAAGCTTATCGATTTATCACTGCTTATCGAATTTAATCGTCTTAACAGAGTGTAACGAGTTATCAAAATGTTTAGATAGTTTTCGAAAAATGTGGAGATGTCAAAAGTAAAAATTTATAAAGGTATCAAAAGTTTTTACATTTTTGAGTTATCGAAATTTATCGAGCCATCGGATTTCACAGTTATCGAAATTGGTCGAGTTAACGATTTTTGTTGAGTTATCGAATTTTAGTGTTCTGGAAATTCATCGAACTATCGATATGTATTAAATCATTGAAATTTATCGATAAACTTGAATGAATCGGGTCAATTCCAAGTCCTGCCGAGGTCCTCCAAAGACCAACAGAAGATTTTCCGGTTAGTTAATTTGTACCGTATAAGTTTTGCTACGTGCTAAGTTAGAAAACCTCTCCAAGGCTTCTAAAACTAGAAAAACTGTCGAATTTCGACAGTAACTGGCACTATAGTATACCTTAATACTCGTAGTAGCAGTATACAGATTCATATGCAATATTATTAAAAGATGAAGTGAATTAATTCAGCATAGCGGATTATCAAAATAGCTAATAATTATTACTATGTACATACATAATAATGTTTTATTTTATGTAGGTTTTAATGTGCATAACAAATTATGTAAATACTCATTATTCTGCTTCTAAGTGCAAGTTATTAAGCATATATATGGAATAAATAGAGCTAATATAGTTGTCATTTTCAGTTTGACTTTCATTGGCATCCGAATCTGAATCTGTGTCTTCATCTTCAAATTCGAACGAGAAGTTTTAGTTGGCGAAATAGATCTGTATTCAGGAACATCACAGCCTAATAATTGTAACACTTCAGTCGGAAGCCGTGAACGCGATTTTCGTTGTACGCGGTTGTTAAGACAAATGCTAGATATTAGAGGATCTGATGTATCTAAGGCTCTGGTGAAAACATCCATCATATTATCTTTACGGCTAGTTTTTCTAGCGTGTTTAAGTCGATCTGCTTTATACAATTTGTGTCTTGATTCTGCGCCATCTTCCCCAAAAGCTCCCACTGGAAGCACTGTATTTTGCATTATTTGCTTCGAGTGAATCAACACATTATGGACAGTGGCTGTCATTGGTAGCCATGGATATTTTTCAATAATTTTTTGACCTGCACTGAAACAGTATTGCTCAAATTTTTCTAAGTTTAGCGGGAGTTGGAAAGATAAACATATGAGAATGATTTTGAAATTAAATATTATATCCACGTCAATATTGCAAATTTCGGAAAATACTATATATTGCTCAAAGGCACGACGTGTTGTGTTTCCGTCATTGCTGCTTTCACAACCTCCAAATTTTGGTTTATCAACGTGCAATCCAAGACGTTCCCAAAATATATTTTGTATCTTTTGTTTCCTTTCCAAATAAAAGCTTTTTATCGTGTTCATTCCTAATCTGCCATTTTCGTATATTTTGCTGCTATCCAGCATGCAAAATGAATTCGAAAATCGTATCCAACAATGCAATGGACTAATTCCATACTTTAGGTGATCTTCCTTAGCGCGAAACTTCGTCGATTTAAAATCACTGCAGGTCATAAAATCCTCCGGTGTAGCTCCGCAAATTGGACATTTTTGTATTGAGTTTGTATCAGTAAGGATGTTTAGTACCTTCCCATCTATTACCGTTAAAAATAATTTACATTTAACTTCTACTATCTTATCTTCCACAATATTTACAACGAATGACTCCAGCTCTTCGATGTCCTTTTTAATCGAGCAATCCTCTTTCAAAATAGTTTTTTTTTGTTTCCTTAACATATTGTAGTTTTAGCGGTCTACAAAATCTAACCGATTGAGGTGTGCGATTATTCCAAATGATTTCTCCTGTTGACGATAACAGACGCAAAGGTATAACAGACGTTGTTAAGGGGGAGGAATCTGTATTATTTGAGCTTGCTGACTCAGAAAACTTTTGTTTATAATTCGCATGACCACTCGAACTATCAAATCCATAACTTAGTATTAGCTCCGTTTTCATAATGGGTTCATTGAATTTCATAATGTGACTTTCTATGACTTCACTTTGCAACTCAATAATTCGTTGAACAGTGTGTTTCAGCAAGTTCTTCAAGTGTACTTCCGCAACTTTTTCAGAAACTATTATGCCGTCCGGTCTACATTTGCTTTTTGCAATCGCAACGTCTCTATATGCAGGATATATATTGCTATTTCTTATTTTATTTTCATTCTTGAACAGTCGAAGAGTGCGGACGTGTTTTTAAGTTCGCTCCGTAGTCATTAAATATGGTGCTAATTTAATAAAAAAAAAAAAAA